>NC_066567.1:2064474-2101974 GCF_024679095.1 Eriocheir sinensis | reverse complement strand
TCCTGGTTCTCTTACCAAGAAAACCTTATTACCCATATTAAAACCCTTCATCATGGGTGTTTTTCCCCTTTCAAGACGCAGAAGTCGTGTACAACTATTACTTAGATCACAACAGTCCATGAAATTCCCAGCAACTTTTACAAGAAGCTTTTCAAACAGGCGAACTGGAACGCAGAGACGTGTTTACGAATACGGGCGAGTCCTTCGTCTGTCTCCTCTTAAAGCAAAAATGAATACACGAATAACTAAACAACCAGCACCACAACAATCCAATAGGCTATTCAATCCTGTCTTCCAAGCCGGAGCGAACTTTACACAAACTCTCTCTCTCTTTCACCAATCACCTTCTAATCTTGCTCCTTCTACTTCTCCTTACGCCTTGAACCAACTCTCCTGCACCGCCAAACCACCCTCCTCGTCCTCGTCTTGAAGCCACCAATACTCTTTTTCCCCCGACCACCATCCTCCCCCCCCCCCTCCTCCTCTTCCTCCTATAAATGTTGCACCTAAAAATAATGTCAGGATAATGCAAAAACTGAAAATTATAAAAATAGCCAAAAACTATCAAACAAATTATTTTAGGTCATCACGGATTCTTATCGATGACGAAACTCATTTTTTTTACTTTCTATTTATTAGTGTCATTCTACTATGATTTTTTTTTTTTTTTTGCAACAAAGGAGACAGCTCAAGGGCACAAAAAAGGGAAACAATAATAAAAAAAAAAGCCCGCTACTCGCTGCTCCTAAAAAAGAAGAATCAAAAGAGGTGGCCGAAAGAGAGGTCAATTTCGGGAGGTGTCCTGATACCTCTGATAATGATGATAATGGCTGTTACGCCCACTACTTAAAACGCTAACAACAACAACAACCACTTAACCTTTTCTGTTACGTACTACTTCATAAAACTATAACAACAACCTACTTACCCCTTTGTTACTAGTCCATATAACAACAGCAACAACAACAACTTACCCTCTTCTGTTACTTCATACAACAACAGCAACAGCAACCTTACTTAAACCTCCATACAATACCACCACCACCACCACCAACAACAACAACAACAACAACCTACTTACCCCCTTGTTATTACTTTATATAACAACTACAACTTACTTACCCCTTTCTGTTACTATTTCATACAACAACAACAACAACAACCTTACCACCTTCTACTACACCTCATACAATACCACCACCACCACCAACAACAACAGCAACAACACAACTTCAAATACACACACACGCACACACACACACACACTTGCGCCTAAATGACATCACCTGCCCAGCGTTTACCTGCGCTTTAACTATTCCAATAAGCCTCCCGACTCACCTGTTCCCCTACGTCAATACATCATACCTGCCAGTACCTCACCTGTACACACTTACCTTGATGACTCACTCGCCTCTGCCCTCTACCTTGCGAGAGAGAGAGAGAGAGAGAGAGAGAGAGAGAGAGAGAGAGAGAGAGAGAGAGAGAGAGAGATGTTAACCCTATTTATGTAAAGTAATTGCTTATTATATCAACCAGTTAAAGTCTCTCTCTCTCTCTCTCTCACACACACACACACACACAAGGATACAGTAAAAAGAGAGAAGGAGTGATGTCAAAAAGTTTATTACCAACGAGTTACAAGTAAAGGCAAAGACAGTGACGGAAGAGCTGGACACACACACACACACACACACACACACACACACACACACACACACACACACACACACACACACACACAGGCTGACTTCTGTACCATATAATAAGAGTGCATAGAATTAAAAATGTGGTTAGTTAGCTATGAAAGGATTAATTAATTATTTAATAGATGAAAAAAATATTGAAAAAAATGCGTGTTCACTGTGATGATGATAATAATAATAATAATAATAATAATAATAATAATAATAATAATAATAATAATAATAATAATAATAATAATAATAATAATAATAATAATAATAATAATAATAATAATAATAATAATAATAATAATAATAATAATAATAATAATGACGATTTAAATTCAAGTCAAGATTATCCAAAATGTTTAACAAAAAAAATATATCTAAGCAAAAAAATCGCATACAAGAAAAGCAAATATATAAGAAAGCATCCAGTTAAAGAGCGGAAGAGGAGGAGGAGGAGGAGGAGGAGGAGGAGGAGGAGAAATAAGTGAAGCAAAAAACAAAACAAAAAGCAGAACTGTGAAGAAACAAAGAAGAGAAAGCAATGTAGATGTAAACAAAATGATGAATACAGCGAAAATGAAGAGATAAGAAGAGAAGAAAGCAAGATCTGAAGAGAGGAGATGAGTGAGGAGAACAAGGAAAACAGAAAAGGAAGAGGGGAGACAAGAGGAGATAAGGAAGAGATGTGAGGAGAAGGGAGAGAAGAAAGTGAGAGAAGGGAAGTAGTGAAGAGAAATGGGAAGAGTAGAAAAAACATGAAAAAAAAGAGAAGGAAGGGATATAATGAGAACAGGATTGGGGAAAGAAAGTGTGAGAAGAGTTGAGAGAGAGGGAAGCAACGGAGTGAAGAGAAAACTATGAAGAGAAAGAAATAGGGAGATAAAAAAAAAAAAGAGGAAAGGCTTGAGGTGAGAAAGGGAAAGACAGGTGAGGGGAAAGTGTGAAAAGAGAAAAAGAAGAGAGAGGGAAAGAACGGAGTGAAGAGAAAACTATGAAGAGAAAGAAATAGGGAGATAAAAAAAAGAGGAAAGGCTTGAGGTGAGAAAGGGAAAGACAGGTGAGGGGAAAGTGTGAAGAGAGAAAAAGAAGAGAGAGGGAAAGAACGGAGTGAAGAGAAAACTATGAAGAGAAAGAAATAGGGAGATAAAAAAGAGGAAAGGTCTGAGGTGAGAAAATGTGAAAAGAGATAGAGTGGGAAGAAACGAAGTGACGAGAAAAGTGGGAAGAGAGAGAAGTAAAGAGAGGAAGAAGCGAGGAAAAATAATAGGAAAAGATGAATACAAAGATGAGAGATAAGAAAGAGTGAGAAAAAGGAAGATGTGGAGAGTGAAGTGAGAGGAAGAGCATCAAGGTGGGCAGAGACAAGCCAATCCAAAACACAGGTAGCAAGGTCACCCACACACCTGACTTACCCTTCTTACCTATGGAGCAGGTGAGCCAGTACCTGACGCTACCTGGGCGCGACCACACACCTGCGAGGCCTGGGGACAGTGGGCAAGATTAACGTCACTCCCATGCACTCCACAATATTACACTGCATTCCACTATCGTGTTACTCCACTTCCACTTCCCTTTGTACATATTATCCTTTCCTCCTCCTCATCATCATCATCATCATTTCCATTGCACACACCACCATGCTCACACTCTCCTCACACCACACATTCCATCATATCGTCACTTACGTGTTACTTCCTTCACTCTATCCCATTCCTCCTCTCCTCCTCCTCCTCCTTATCATCATCATCATCATCATCATCATTTACACCGCACACACACCACTCCCACCAACATTCCACTGCATTCCACTATCGTGTTACTCCACTTCCACTTCCCTTTGTACATATTATCCTTTCCTCCTCCTCATCATCATCATTATCATCATCATTTCCATTGCACACTTACCATGCACTCCACACTCACTCCACATTTCACTGCATTCCACCGTATAGATATTATCCTCTCCTCCTCCTTCTCCTCCTCCTCATCATCATTCTCCACTCCACATTTAGTCCACACTCACTCCATTACATATTTCACTCCACTACACTTTATATTACTCCTCCGTTTCCACTTTATTAACCTCTTCCTCCTCCTCCTCCTCTTTCTTCTTTTCATCTCTTCCACATCCACTAACCTTCTCAACAAGTAACTTCATTCCACTTCATTCATACTTAATCCTTACTCTTCTCCACTTCTCTTTTTATATCCCTTCCTCTTTCTTCTTCTCCTCCTCTTCCTCCTCCACCTGTACTCCACCAATTCCACTCAACAACATTTTCCAACATTTCATTCCAGTACATTTCTCCACTGCTTTCCTTCTTTTACACAT
This sequence comes from Eriocheir sinensis, assembly GCF_024679095.1. Taxonomy (NCBI): domain Eukaryota; kingdom Metazoa; phylum Arthropoda; class Malacostraca; order Decapoda; family Varunidae; genus Eriocheir; species Eriocheir sinensis. The sequence continues at coordinate 2,097,951 of NC_066567.1, read as the reverse complement.
TTTTTTATCCATTTTTCCTCATTTTATCATTCTTCCTTTTTCTTATCTGTTCGTCTTCCTCCTCTCTTCTTAATCTGTTCTTCCCTCACTTATCTACTTTCCCCTATCCTCCTTATCTGTTATCCTCCTCCTCCTTCTTCATCTGTTTCCTCCCCTAACACTGCACCATCATCATTATCTGTTCTCTTCAATCCTGTTCTTCCGACCTTTTCTTATTACCCTATCGATTCCTCACCTAATTCTCGTTTTATTTATTCGTTTCATCCCTTTTCACACCATTTGTTTCTCTTTGAGGACACACACACACACACACACACACACACACGTAATCGATCAAAAACTCAACTCACTGAATGCCCTTTCTTATCGCCCTCCTTTACACACACACACACACACACACACACACACACACACGCACACACATCCTCTCTCGCTGCTCCGTCGTGCCTGTTCTTAAGTCAATCAATCCAGTAATTAAATCGTGACAAAAATAAAAGTAAAAAGCAAGACTCAACGACGACACACAAGATTCATCTCCTTTCCTTCACGGTACTGACGAGGGACACTCAAGAAAATAATATTCTTTTTTTGCCTACTTTTCTGTCTACAATTCGTATATTTCTTTTATTATGCAACTGAATCTGCGAAGAATGATTTAACTGTCTTTTTTGTTTCTTTCTTTTATATGTATATGTTTCGTCTGACTTTGAACACTGACGTATGCCACCAACGCCCATCACTCAGGATAATGCAACATGACGATCCAAAATGAGGAAATGAAAACGTGAATTGGTATTATCGACTTGATGCCAAACTGAGACTTGGAAATTACTTGTAATACGTGACTGAAACACTGACATACAAATCCAATAATCTCTTCAATACTTTTATGATCACTCCCTTAGGCGAGCAAGGGTCATGCGCAGACGGCACGTAGGCTTGGCAACGTCTGCGCATTAGAGGGAGATGCGGGTTGAGTGCTTGCGTCACTGTGATCGCTTTGATTGCTTTGGGTTTAGTTAAGTGCGATCATATGTCGTTCAAATGCTTCATGCTAGTCCGTTTGGCTTCGATTGTTCAGTGTGTGTGTGTGTGTGTGTGTGTGATAGACTATAGGTAGAAGAGGGGGAAGAGGAAAGATAAGGGGGTGAATTGAGAAAGATAAGATAAAGCAAGAAAAGTAAAGGTGAGGCAGAAGGAGAAATAGAGAAGGGCATGTGAGGAAGAGGGAGGAAGTGTGACTTGGGGGAGGAAGGGAAGGAGGTGGGAGGGCAAAGGATAATGAGTGGGCGTAAAAAGGAGGGAGGAGGAAGAGGACAATTAGAAGGGTCAAGGAAGGGTGGAAATGAGATGATGATGGTGAGAGAGAGAGAGAGAGAGAGAGAGAGAGAGAGAGAGAGAGAGAGAGAGAGAGAGAGAGAGAGAGAGCATACATATCTAGCGTATGTTTATTCAGCTGACTTCCAATACACTCGCTAGGGGACGTGACTGCGACGGGATAACTACCACCAAAAGCAAGTGGAAGGGAGGCAAGGGATGATAAAGACCTAGATAAGCTAACAGGTATACCACTTCACCTTAGTCTATCTGCCCGTGACCCCAAAGGATTCGAACCCGGGCTGACGGAAAGAGCGGTTGAGTTGAGGTCTGAAAGCGTTACCATCTGCGCCAAGGGAGTTCTAGCTGTGGTGGATTCTAACATGATAGTGAAGGATGCGATTTCTCTCCCAGTACAGCGTCCCAATACAGAAACCCATAATTCTCGCCTTGCTTCCCTTCTCCGCTCCGCTTCCCTCCTTTCCTTCCTTTCTACTTCCTTGTTTGTGTTTCATCCTTGTTTCTTCTTCCCTTTCCTTCTCTCATTCCGTTTCTCCTCTCCAGCTCCCTTCTTTCTTTCCTCCTCTCCTATCTTCTTCCCTATTCTTCTAATTTGTCATTCTTCTCCTCTCCATCTCCCTTCTTTCTTTCCTCCTCTCCTATCTTCTTCCCTATTCTTCTAATTTGTCATTCTTTCCTCCTTTCATTCCTCTTCTCTCCTCCTTTCTCTTCTTCCTTACTCTTCTCCTTTCCTTCCTCTCCATCCTTTCCTCGAATCTCCTCTTTCTTTCCTCCTCTCCTTTCATCTCTCCCATCTCCCCTTTCTTTCCTCCTATCTTCTTCCCCACTCTTTTCCCTTCCCATTCTTTCCTCCTTTCCATCCTCTGCCCTCCTTTCCTCTTCATTCTTTTCTCCCTTCTCCCCTTTCTCCTATACTCCCCATTCTCCAATCCCCTTTTTCTCCTTTCCCTCCCCCCGCACAAGCATGCCTCGCCCTCGTCTTCGCAGTAGGAGAGGAAGCAGACAGACAGATGGATAAACAGGCACATACAGACACTCTTATTGACGGAGCAGCGAGTGAGTGAGTGCATGGTAAGGGCGCCCGGACCAGCGGAGAGCGGGTTCCTTACTCTTAAATATATTGCAAGTAGTTGCACTTTACATACGCCAGATTTGTCTTTAAACGTCGTATTAGTATCATTGACAGTTAATTAAGTAGTTAGTTTTTGGGAGGGAGTTTGTTAGAAGTGTTAGATTTTCAGTTGTTGACAGGTTACAAACTCAAGTCGTAAAAAGTAATATATTTAAAGGAAGTCAACCGAACAAACTAACCACGCCTTGAAAAACGTCAAAAAGACAAATCAGGCACGTTATTGTTGGTGAAGGCCAATACGACGTTTAAAATATCTGGCGATGAACATGATACACCAGAAACACTTACCACTTAACAATAATAATAATAATAATAATAATAATAATAATAATAATAATAATAATAATAATAATAATAATAATAATATACTACTTACTAAAAAATATTACTCTTCATTAGGCTACTATTACTACTACTACTAACACCATGAATCTACTACTTATGAACAGAGCGAAATGAATAGTAGTACATGTTAGATACATCAATAGACTTAAATCTAAAGAAATATAAGAGAGGAATAAACACATCCATCCACTCTAAAGCCACACACACGCTCTTAAAAGTACTGATCGGTTAGAAATGCAAGACTCAGGGATATTGCAGACGCGCGCTCCCCGGGGTGTTGTTCGGGGTCCCGCGCCTTCTTTCACTCAGCAGGGAGCGAGATCACACACGCCAGAGACATAGAATAGATCCTGACGGTACCTAGAACACACACACACAAAAAAAAAAAAAAAAAAAAAAAAAATCTGCGTCATTTTGAATTTCGCGCGGCTCTCTAGGTAGCAACATGGCGCCTGTGATCAACTTCGCGCACACACTACAATTCCATGGCTCTGGCGCGCACCACACAACAGCCTTTCTTCTTCTTTCCACACACGCCAGAGCCAAAGAATAGATCCTGACGGTACCTAAAACACACACACACACACACACACACGAAAAAAAAAAAAAACTGAATCAGCGTCATTTTGAATTTCGCGCGGTTCTATAGGTAACATGGCGCCTGTGATCAGCTTCGCTACACACCACTATTCCATGGCTCTGGTGCGCACCACACAACAGCCCTTCTTCGTTTTCACAACGCTATGTTTTTCGTATGTAATGTTCCGAGGGTAAATGTTGCACTAAAGTGAACAGCGTTTCTGGCTAACATAACCTTGGGCCAAACATTTTACTGCGCTACGGTAATTTTGTATCTGAATGTTGTTATAAGTCATGTATGGGTGATTTGAAGTTTTTTTTTGGGGGGGGGACGCTGGAACATAATTATTATATAAATCTTGTAAAACCACAATATTGTTATGTTGTTGCCAAGTTACTATTCATCTTTTTATAGCACTAATGTTATGAGTTAGTGGTATATACAATCGTGTCATTATCATTAATATTGTTATTGCATATTATTTTATTTTACTACTGACCATTTTTTTTAAATTATTAATAATGGGTTGGTGTATTTGGTTGTTGTTATTGGTTTGCTCTCTCTCTCTCTCTCTCTCTCTCTCTCTCTCTCTCTCTCTCTCTCTCTCTGGGTCGAAGTGTGTCGCGGCGCCAAAATAACCTGCCGCGGACTTTGATACTTGGCGTCGTGAAAGAATCATGACAGCACACTTATTCGTGCTTCCCAGAACTACTGTTGTGTGGCGCGCAACCCCGCCCCTCGGACACAAGCAGAAAAAAGAAAACTTGAGTTACTGCCATACACATCAATATTTCACTAGCTTCCAAACAAAGAACTCGTATACTCTCTCTCTCATGCACCTTCCTCTGCGGTCTGAGCCACTGGGCCACAACAAAGCTAGTAATGTGCTTTTATTTTATATTTTTCTTATTCTGAAAGAGTAAGACCAAATAAATCACTGCAACCGGTGTAGAAATGGTGATTGTCGTAATGGTGGTGGTGGTGGTGGTTGCCCGTCACGTCAACAACAAACAAGTGATAACAACAGCTGTAAGTGATGGAGCACATAGCATACCGTAATTAAGACCTGGATGTCTATGGTATTTGTAATTTAGTCTTCCCGCTTCACAACGCTTGTGTAGGACTGAGACAATTTTCCTTTTTTATCTCACCTTTACGTTATGCAGCGGAGGCAAAACAAACATGCCGTATTCCCCGACGTCGAAGACGCAACTGTTTTCGGAAATAGGCCTAGATGGTTTACCATGCGTCTTGAACGATTTTTTGTCGTCAAACTGCAAACCCTGTGCGTCTGACACGCCGGTGCGTCTTGGACGCCGGAAAACACGGTCATTTGAGGAGGCTCTGCGGGACGATTTGCGGCAAAACTGTTTGACTTTCTTGTTGACAATTGATATTTTACCTTTCCTTTTGGCAGGTGAGGAGGCAGTGCACCTTGATGAGGCACCTGTACCCTCGCCTCGTGACAACCGCCGACGACGCAGAGGAAGGGTTCCGGAAGGATGACTAAAGGCATCATCATCATCATCAAGGCTCACTCGCAAATCTTCGAAGCTTAAGTTGAAGGTGGAAGGAACACTGACAATTATGAACAGCCAGCACTATGCACACATCATTAGTTAGCTAATAGGTTCATAAAAGAAAATAGTGAATGGACGAGTGACACAAGGTCCAAAAGTTGATTCAATAATAATACAAATATAAATTTTACTTTTTGTAGGCAAGCAAATGTATTAGTTTGATTATTTCCCTACATTTAAGTGAACTGATGGCCAAAACTTTGTTTATGTTTTCTCTAAGATGCAGATATTTTCATGCTTTTTTCTTTTCTCTTCGTTTGTTTAGTGAGGTGCATAGCGTGAGTGAGGCTCCAGAACACAAGGATTGACAGCCAGTAAAACACAACACTTCAAGACAACGGCTACTGCATTTATTTCTCACTTGGGATCGTAACATTCAAGATACAATCATTACATTACAACAAAAGGAAAAAAAAAGGAGGAAAAGAATGAAAAGAAAAAAATGGGTGAAAAATGAGGGAGAGGTGAGAGCAGTGAGTGAGGGAGAGAATATACTAGTAGTACCTGTTAAGGGCCGCCTGGACACAGCTGCTGCTAACTAACCCTACAAAAGATTATCATCATCATCACCCTGCCCCTCGGCCTACACTGACTGGAGGAGGTACAGGGAGTGGTGGTCTAAAGTAATGCCCGTGGGGTGGCGGAGGCGGTGGCGGAGGCGCTGCGTGCGTCTCCAGCCCGGCACAGCGCGGCACGGCGGCGGCGGCGGCGGCATGAGCCTTACGCGGCGTGACGTGACGTGACGTGACTTGACGTGACGGTACACGACATGTTACCGAATACCCGCTGACGACACCACACACACTACCGCGCCCGTACCAACGGCAGCGTGCCCGGCGGTGAGCTTCGCGCGCTTAGTACGGCCGGCGGTCCGGCGGGCCGTAACTGCGGCAGTGAGGAGGAAGGGGAGGGAGTTAGTTCTCGCCTGAGCCTTCCTGGTCCACCAACACAAGACATCACTGAATAATGAGACTACAATACTCTTACTTAGCTACAGGCTGCGGCACACACCTGGGGAGGGTTACTGGTTAGTGGCCCCTGTCGTTATCACTGTAGCCTGCCCCTACCCTACCCCTGCCATGCTCTTACCCGTCCCCGGCCTCTGCTGTACCCCTGCCATGCTCTAACCCTGTACCAATCCTCAACCTACCGTAGTACCCCTGCCATGCTCTTCCCTGCCCCCAGGCTCTGCCTTACCCTTCCCTTGGCCTCCCACACTGAGCAAGGGGGCGTCACCACAAACTGGCAGGGCAAACCCATGGCAGCTGTTTCTTTTGCTGATGCCTTCTACTCCCTACTACCTGCTACCTGCTACTCTCCTTCAGGCAAGTGAGTTAGACTGATCTAGATTTCTATGTGAGGAGCCCCAGCCATCAAGACATACCACACAGAGGAAGGAAGCAAGTTGTACTCACCCACGCATCGGCGGAGGAGGTGGAGGGTACCTGCAACAAAGGAACATGCCACAGGTTAATTAATGACATACACCTTGGCAATATTGCAACTACTCAAATATTCCTTCTTTTTAACTTTTTCAGTATCTTCCTCTGTTTTTTTATATATTATAAGCATGTTATGAGGATATATTTTTCCCGAAGTCCCTGCCTCCCATACCATAAAAAATAAAATGATAAATAAATAAACATTACTGCACACCCATCTCTTGTTACAGGCTAAATAAAATGATCTAAGAAAAAATCCGTTTCATATTAAGGACAGAAAATGATACAGCCGCTTATACAAGTAAAACAAAAAGTAATCTTGATTTTTTCTTAACCCAGACTTTTGTTCTTTTTCCTACACTAATACAGTCCTGAATCACACTACCACACTCTGCCACCACCGATACCATAAACCACAACACCACACCACTGCTATCCCCTCCCCTCATCTTAAGGCACACCCCTACCAATACCCAGTTGACAGCTACCACCAAGGCCTGGGCAAGATTACTAACAAAGACTTACCCCCCTCACCCCTTTCCCTGTGCTGACAAAGCTGGTTCACGGCTAGACTGCTGGTGCACATTTATGTAAGTAATACCTAAAGAATCCTGGTGTGCCATAGTCCCTTTTTCTTCCATTCTACTAGGTTGTGTTTTCCTCCTTAACCCAGTAGCAGCGACGGGCCAAATTTGTGCCACGATTTATACCCCCAAAAATAGATGATACATAAACTGATCACAAATACTTTGATATATATATTATGAATTGGTTTGTGTGACTGATGATTTTTTCTCATTTTTCTCACTTAGAAGGACCATTAAGAAACATGATCCCTTCTGCTACAGGGTAAACTATCTGTTCATATTAGAGGGCCAGGAGCACAGAAGTTGTTTCCAAATATCACATTCTCTCCTCTCTATTCTAGGCTCTCACCTACCCCCACCCTCACCCCCATGAATCTAACACACACCCAACAACTTTTCTCCCCATCACACACACACCCCACCACAATAAACTACCTTCATCTCACACACACCCCATCACATCCCCACCACCATGACTTCTCCCCATCTCAGACACCCCCCCCACCCCCATACTATTGATCCAGCCCTGCTTCCTGCATCCCCCACACAATAGGTCATCCATCATCCACTGACAGGCCTACAATGTTAGCCACTACACACTCCATCAACCGGAAAGTGGTTTGAGCATTTTTTTTCTCCATCTTTGTTTTGCCTTACGTCATGTTAATGGAGGAAGGCAGGCTGGAAGGAGGACAAGACCATAGGGCAAAAAACCAAGGCCTGCTAAAAAGATAAATGAATACTGTACACAAATAAGTAAATAAATAAATCCTCCAACATGTTAACAGAATTATGTTTAAGAGGGGGGAAGGAGAAGCAAGAAAAATTACAAGTAGGAACATACAAAGTTAGGAAAAAAAAAGTTTAGAGAGAGAGAGAGAGAGAGAGAGAGAGAGAGAGAGAGAGAGAGAGAGAGAGAGAGAGAGAGAGAGAGAGAGAGAGAGAGAGAGAGAGAGAGACACACAGAGAGAGAGAGAGAGAGAGCGTCTGCCATAGAGCATGTAGTCAGAGCGAGAGAGAGAGAGAGAGAGCAGAGCGAGAGAGAGAGAGAGAGAGAGAGAGAGAGAGAGAGAGAGAGAGAGAGAGAGAGAGAGAGAGAGAGAGAGAGAGAGAGAGAGAGAGAGAGAGAGAGAGAGAGAGAGAGAGAGAGAGAGAGAGAGAGAGAGAGAGAGAGAGAGAGAGAGAGAGAGAGAGAGAGAGAGAGAGAGAGAGAGAGAGAGAGAGAGAGAGAGAGAGAGAGAGAGAGAGAGAGAGAGAGAGAGAGAGAGAGAGAGAGAGAGAGAGAGAGAGAGAGAGAGAGAGAGAGAGAGAGAGAGAGAGAGAGAGAGAGAGAGAGAGAGAGAGAGAGAGAGAGAGAGAGAGAGAGAGAGAGAGAGAGAGAGAGAACAAGAGAGCACACACAATAAAGAGGTCGTCCAGGATGGGGGGCGGGGGTGGGGGGTGGTCACCATACCTCCGCTCGTACAGCCCCTCGTCGTAGTAGCGGTCGTAACGCTCAAAACGGTCAAAGTCGTCCTGGGAAGAGTAAATGGGTATGAGTGTGAGTGTGTGAGTTTACCTGTATGTACTACCTGTTTTACCTGTAGTACCTGTGGCTGTTTGAGGTGTTGCAGTGTTGTTTTTTGTGTTTTGTTTTGTTTTTTTACAGTAAGGGAGGCAGTTTAACCCGGTACCAGTGACGGGCCAAATTTGTGTGTACGAGTGACGGACCAAATTTTTGTCATGATAAAGACCCCCCAAAATAGATGATGCATAAACTGATCACAAATGCATTTATATATTATGAAATGGTTTGCGTGATTGATGATTTTTTCTCATTAAAACACTTAGAGGGGCCTTTAACCCTTTCATGGCTAAACGCTCGCAGCGAGCATTAGGCGTATTTGCTGGTGGTGCTAAACACTCGCTGTAAGCTCCAGCCGCACTCAAATCTCCCGCGTATGAGTGTGTTCCAACAATATTTCTCACAACACAGGATTGCCAATAGGGGCACCTGACAATACCATAGGCGATCCAGGATTCAGGACGTTTCCTAAGTTAAAGAAGGTAATGTTATACTTGTATTTCGTAAAGAATCCTTATAACCAAAAACTAGCTAAAATTATGAGTATTCTTTTTTCTAACACAACATTCAATAAACAACAGAACAATAATATGAAAATACATATAGCTACCGTTGCCAGATTGTCATACTCAGGGCAAAGTATTTAACAGTGTTTGATGCCTAACTATTGTCAAGAAACATCAGAATCTCACTCTTTTAATGATAACTATAAATTAGTTTCGTTTTTGGAGCCCAAAAGACAGTTTTGGGGCAGGAAGTCGGGAAATATAATCGGCAGAGTACGACAATCTGGCAATAATCTGTGGCCGAGGCAGCAGCAGCCTGTTATATTGTGGGTGTCAGATACCTAAAATAGCATACTTTTACTGCGCAAAGCAGGTGATGTCACTTATTGTGACTTCGTGAGCTTTCATATTTATCTATTTGTGTATATTTCATGGTGGCAAAACTTAAATTACTAGTTTCATTTTTACTAGTGACACGAATTTGTGACTGTTTATCACAATAGAATTTCACTCTAATAAGTGAATCAGACTCCACAGAAATATTACCAGTGTGTGTATGAATGAATACAAAGATAAGCACATACTTTGATTTACCTCTAGGGTGTCTTGTGGATCATTAATAAATAAAAACAAAATATCCAGCTAAGCTACTCTTTAGCCATAACCTTTAATGGTGCCCAAAAAACAGTCCCTCCGCCAAGTTTGTACCCCACATTTGGTAATGTCAGGTGCGCCTATTGAGTGGGTTCTCCACTAAATTTGGTGGAAAATCATGTCACCCCAGCACGGAAAATCTACGGACGAGCAACTGGTGGATGTTGTTGCCTAATATAGCAACATTTTTGCATAGCTTCACCTATCACATGACTGATATTTTGACAAAATAGTTGTAAATTTTGCAGCTGGCAATACTGCCCTGCCAGCACCGAGTTTCGTGACTGGTGGAAGGAAGGGGAGTGTTGCCGTCGCCTATATATTTATAAATGTTTTTCCCCCCCCATTTTCTTTGTATGTATTGCGTTATCTTGTCATATTGGTAATAACAGAATAATGACAGGGTTGTGACTATAGAGGCCTCCGTCGCCCTTGGTCCTTTTAAGACTCGCTGTCCCGTCGCCGTTACAGGAGAGGTTGAGTTAAATCGTCTTCCTTCCCCCCCTCTTCAAGGGGTGGCAGATTATTTATAAATACCCAGTGTCCTAATAAACCAAGACCATATAATGTAACACTGCTTGTTTCCTCCCTGCCCTACCCCATATTCCACGTTAATCACTTGTAGGAGTCACCCTTACTCCCTCCTCCTTCGTGTCTTACTTAACACGCTACCAAAATTCTTTTTTTTTCCTCTTCATTAACACAGACACAAGGAGAGAATAGGGTTGTCAGAGTAGTTTAACGTTCTCTTGATTGTCTTAGACTCCATTCCACACCACGAACTGGTTTCGCGGTTATTTTTTTTATTATGGTTTTTAGTTTTGTTTTCTTGTGAACCCCCACATACTCAGTGGTGCCTTAAATGAAAAGCAGGAGAGCCGAGGGCACCACAAGTGAGCTGCAAGTAGTCCCTCTCCAGCATACAAATGTACACACTCTTTTTTGCTTATAATATTCCAATAACAAATTGGTTATCATTAGTTGTTTTGATGCACTAGTTGTGTTGACTAAGTGAGCCTTGCCCCAAAGACTTTTGATAAATTTCCATATTTTTACATAAATATGTACTTAAGGGCAAGATGACAATGTGAAAGATAACCTTCTATAACTGCTTTAAAGATGCAACATTTTTTTTTAATAATTCATACATCCCTGCGGGTTCCTGAACTCACCCCTTTCCCAGCCACAAGCCTTCCATTCCTATTCCACCCTCATCCATCACCCAACCCTCTAACACCTAACTCATCCATGCCCACCCCAGACACACACCCCTCTTCCCCCACACTCACCCTGTATCTCATCATCCTCTCCCGGGCATAGCTGGGTGGGGGCGGGGGTGGATAGGGATCATAGCGGCTGCCAAACCCTCTGCCTCTCTCTCGGTCAGGGTAGCGTGACCCTCCCAGGCGACCGTCGCGGGGGCACTCTTTGGACCAGTGTCCCCCCGAGCCACAGCGGTAACACATGTCAGGGTTGCCCATGCCAGCCTGCTGTCTGACCCGCGAGGTGGACTCCTGCACGCGAAGACGCAGGCCGTGGAGTTCATAGCCGTCCAGCTCCCGGATGGCGCGTTGGGCTTGGGCTTCGTCGTCCATGTGCTGTGTGGGTGAAGGGGGATGGTTTGCATAGGAAGGAGACAGTGCAAGGGTTGAATAAACACATGAAGCCAAAAATATCCTCAAAGCTGCACATACAAGGGCGATACAGAAGCAAATTGGGGAATGTCAGTTTACTTTCAAAGGTCAATGTGGTTGTGTTTGACATGTGCCTGGATGTGTCTGAGTGTTGACTGGGCAGGCTAGGAGGTTGCATTTTCATGGTAAGAGTAGGCAGACCTTAGGCTCTATCTAATGTAGGGTGTTACTGAGTGTATCTGAGGGTGTGTTAGGGTACTGCAGGCAAGAGTTTGGTTGCATTTGTTTTTTGTATGTGCATACTTACCTAACTGTTCTTCCCTATTTTCTTTATTCTGAAGGGTCTGGTCAAGTTTGTAACATCCTGTATTACAACTTGTCTTGCCATGCATGTCCATCCTTGTACTTTGCCTTGTATTTGCGAGAATATGGGTGGCACATTGCCTCGCAAACTATGAAATCAGAAAGTATGAACCACTGTAAAGCATGTATTGAGGAAAACATCTCATGGATTGCCCATTTTCCTCCTTTTTTTCCCAATATTCCCCTTTCATCACACACATGTGCAAATTTCCAACTAAAATGATAAGAACAAGCTAAAAAGTCAAACAGTACATCTACCATTTACGACACTTGGCATGATTATTAGCAGGATTAGGGGGTTAAATATGTAACGTACCCAAAATATAATGAAACACTTTTTAGTTAGGCTCTTATATGAGCCATAGAACCACATCAACATGACTGGCTTATTGGCCAGCCTTGTGTGTAGTAAAGGCTTGGTCTTAGCTACTAGTCACTTTATCAGCGCATACGTCAGAAACAGCTGATCTTGGAATGCAAACAAGGCCGGGGCAGTGCACCAGGCATGAAGTGAGACACATACAAGGTAAGACTAACTAAAGCTGCACTGGGCCTGCCAGCCATTGGTTCAACTACCCATGCACCACCAGACCGTTAATGATCCAGGTGGTGTGCAGCGTATGTGCCGGTGAGGCGGTGAGGGATTTTTTCAGTCTTCTGCCTAAATGTACGGCAGTAAGAGTAAAGCTAACCTAGCTGAGTCAACTAGACCTGACGAGGTGCCTCCTCCCTCGCCTCTTGTTGAAACTCATGGGGGTGAGTGTTAACACTTGGGTTAACCATGCACTGCTGCCTCGCCGTGCCGTATAGGGTTAATATGAGCTTCTGTGGTGCAGTGGTCAGTATGCCTGGCTACGAATCTATGAACACCTTTTTTCAGGCTAGCACTGATTACTTTTTTTTTCTTCCTTTCTATGGTGGAACAACGAGTAGAGGGTCTTTTTTTTCCTTAACATTTGATATTGTCCTTTAGCTGCTGGAATTGTTGTATAAAAAAAATCAGTGCACAGGTATTGGTATCAGTATCGGTCAAATATTGGGGTATCGGTATCAGTCAAAATTTTGGTATCTGTACATCCCTAACTTGGTGTCAATTGCTTTCAAAATTGGAGGAAACTTTGAATAGTTGAGTATCTTTAAATGCCAATCATTTAATATTTCCAAGTGGAATTAGCAAACTAGAGAGCAGATTCATCAAATCACTTATGAGACCTGTCGTTAGTGAGTGAGTCTTCTGGTCAATCTGTCCACTACAAACAAAGGCTCCTTGTGTTTAGGTGGCTCTGATGGTGATGAATGGAGTGATGGCCAAGCCATCACTTCATCACAATCAGAGCCGCCTCATGATGAAGAGCGTTCATAGTGGATGGAGTTACCAGAAGACTTACAAGAGATCTTGTAAATGATTTCATGAATATGGCCCCAGGAGAATCATACATAAGCTGTGAATTTGCAAAGTACAAGGATGGACTGTACTGTGTGTAAAACTTACATTCTATCAAATAATCCTATTCCTTTCAACACAGAAGTAATTAATCATTGAATGGCTGAAATAATGAGAAAAGACACGTACAAACACAACATGAACATGACAAGTAACCTAGTAACAAGACACATTCAAACAAAGCCCCAACACACTGCCCATAACCCCATAAACCCCAAACACTCACAACAAAGGCATAGTTGGTGAGTATGTCGGCCTCGACCACGTTGCCGTACACCTCAAACAGGCTCTTCAGCTCCTCCAGCTTTGAGTCTTTGTGTAGGTTGCCCACAAAGATCTTGGTCTTCTGGTTGCCTCCCTTCCTGGCTCCTGTTGAGGCCTCCACCACCATGGGCTGAAACAGGGGTTGGAAATAGGAGGTTGAGGTGAGAAAGGATGGAACAGGGAGATGGTTAAATGTAAAGTTGATGATTGAGAGACAAAATGTGGGAACGATGAAATGGGGTATATTTTCTACTAACTTTTTGTCGATGTTACTGTCATTTTAAGTATAAGTGTTATGATACAAACAGCAACATAACCTTGACAGTAATGGATCAATTCTTATGGATCTTCGTCATTCCATCCCTTCCTACCATTACCAAGCTTAAGTAAACTCCTGCATCACCTTAGGCATTCCATCTTACCCAGGGAGGAATGTCTGCTGAAATCATAAATCACATTCCCTTTACATTATCTCCCAATTTCCTGCCTCAAGAGACCTGGATCTGGATCTGGATTAATGATGCGCAGGGCACCTGTATAGGTGCATAACACGCATATTTGTTGGCTGTTGGGGGGACGGGGGAGCCGAGTGTGCAGGGGAAGGAAGTGAATCAAGTGTAATTGTTAGTGTTGGCATGTTGTGGTGACAAGTGAGTGTGTATTTGTTTTCCGAATGAGTCTATTGTACCGCAGTCTAAAATCTGTTGAGGGAGGCTGTTCCAGTCACGTATGGTGCGTGGAAAGTATGAGTGCTTGTATGCGTCAGTGTTAGTGTGATATGTTTGGTAATTATGGATGTGTGTGTTACGAGTACGTTGACTGTTTGCGTTGTGTAGGTATGTATGTGGGTCAATGTCAATGTGAGTGTTTGTGATCTTGTACATAAGTGTAAGTCTGTGTGCTTGTCTGTGTATGTGAAGAGGTTCCATGTTTATCTGTTGTTTGATCTGTGTTGTGATTCCAGGCGTTCGAATGTAATTGTTTGTAATGAACCTAGCTGCCTTGGTGTTGATTTGTTCTAACCTATCTGTGTGTGTGAGGATCCCACACCGTGGAGCAGCATTCCAGTGTTGATCTCACAAGTGTGTCATAAGCTATGTGTTTAATGTCAGGTGTGCAGTTATGTAAATTCCTCCTCACGAACCCCAGTGTTCTGTTGGCTGTGGCACTGATATGGTCTATGTGGGTGTTGAATTTCAAGTTAGTTGAGAGATGGATACCAAGGTACTTGTGTGAGTGAACTGACTCTAAATTTGAATTGTGGAGAGTGTAAGTGTGATGGATGGGGTTGTGCGCTCTGGTGAATCTTAATAGTTTAACCCTTCCTACCCTTGCCCTCCTTTCTCTCCCTCCATTCCTTCACCTCCTCCCTCACCTTGCCCTCCCTCTCTCCCTTCATCCCTCCACCTCCTCCCTCTCTTCCCTCCCTACTCTCCCTACATTCCCCCACCCCTCACTCTTCTTCACCTTGTCCTCCCTACTCTCCCTGCATTCCTCCACCTCTTAATTCACCTTGCCCTCCCTATTCCCCCTCCATCCTCACCTTCCCATGGAGTGAGTGCCCGTTGAGAGCCTCGATGGCTGCCGTCCCCTCGTCCTCCTTCTCCATGTGCACGAAGCCATAGTTCTTCACCACGTCGGCCTCCACTACCGTGCCATGCGCCTCGAACAGCTCCCGGATGTCTGGGCCCGTCGCTCGGTCACTCAGGTTCCCCACAAATATCTTGAAGGTGTTCCCTCGGACGGGCATGGTGCTGGGTGTCTGGGCAGGAGAGGCAAGGGTGTGAGATGAGCCATGAGGTAAGGTCTGTTTGGGAGGAGGAATATTTATTTGACAGTTCACGTTGGGTTATGTTTGAAGTCATTCCTCACTGTATTACACAAATGGTTCCAGAATCGCTAATTCTGGTGGGTTTACACTTAAATAAAAACAAAATAATGAAAAAAAGGTGCTAGTGAGAACCTTTTCCATTTTGACCCATTCATCAACAAAGAATGTAAGCTAGAGTAAAGGGTAAATGTCTCTCAAATACTTCAGCTCTTCCAGCAACTACTGACTAATCTAACCTCTGCCTCCCTCCTTTCCTTCTCTCTGCCTCCTCCAAGACTTACGTCCCTCCCATCTACCAACTGTCACTGTGTCAGGACAACAAACTCTATAGTAGCCAATGACCTAAACAAGCCCAATAAAATATGCTTAACCCCCCTTCACTCCGCAACGCCAACGTCGGCGTCCGATGGCGTCACCGTTAGTCCTCTTCTAAACCTCTTAATCCTCTTCTAAACCTCATAAGAGGAAATGGGGGAGGATTAACCCGGTAGCAGCAGGGATCATGTTTCTTTATGGTCCCTCTAAGCAAGAAAAATGAGAAAAAAATCATCACTCACACAAACCATTTCATAATATATATCAAATCATTTGTGATCAGTTTATGCATCATCTATTTTTGGGGGTTTAAATCATGGCACAAATTTGGCCCGTCGCTGCTACACGGTAAAGCCACAAATTTGGCCCGTTGCTGCTACCGGGTTAAGAGGAATTTAGAGGAGGATTGAGAGGTTTAGAAGAGGATTAATCCTCTTCCATTTCCTCTTGACCCTTTCCGTATTGTGACGCTGGCGTCTGCGTCACGGATGGAAAGGGTTAAGGAGATTGATTAGATTGATTTTTATGTTGTGAGTATTGGGCATCATTTACATCAACATTACACATTGAGCTTTTGAATTTGTTTTATGATTTTTTTTTAAATGTTTTTTTTTTTTTTTTGACCAAAAATAATAATATAAAAAAATTAAGACATATATAAAAAAAAAAAAATGATGATTTAGTATTCCTCTGCCTTTTAGTCTTTGTTTTTGAAATCACTTATGTTTTTGAGATATGGGCTGATAAGTTTATTGATTCAATCTGATAATACATGCATGTACTTTTTAAAAAAATACCTACCACATATATATTTTTTTTCAAGTCATTTTTTTAGACTCTCCCTTAAGGATTATTGATTAAAGCAGGTCAATAGTGAACAGAATAAAATTACCTTCTTTACGGGAAAGAGTCAGCATTATTTAAACATTTACGGCAATCCACCAAACACCACAGATATTATTTTCTGTGCATAGACGCTGCTGGGCAAACACCACAAACAATTTCCTGTGCAAAGAAGCTCCTTGGCAAATACCACAGACATAATTTCCTGTGCATAGAACTCCTCAGGAAACACTACAATTCATGTCCACCCATTTGTCCTTGAAAAGTATGTGTTGTCACAGCTCTGATGCCATTAATTATAATTCCATATGTATCTTTATTTTTAATATACATCTACATATATACATGAAAAATGATAGTAAAATAGCCCGTACAAGTTGCTGGTATAAATTAAGGGACTTCGTCTCAATGTTATTTTTTGGTAATAACTGCCGGTCAGTTACCAATACGTCAACTTGTTGATACATGTCTCAAAAATCGTATAAACTGACAGAATAAAGCTCAGGTGTGTCACTTGACTCACCCACCAACTCCATCCCAGACAGTCAACCCAGGGAAGCCTCCACACAGCAGCCCTTCCCATTCCAAGCCTCTCCAAGGAAAAAATCAACTTGCCCCAGCCATGAGTTAAGTGGGCGTCCCCTTAGTCTCCTTCGCTCAGGGTTGTCTTGTACCGAACAGAAACAACCTTGTGTACAGTATCAGTGTCCGGGAGGCGCACCACTGCCCATGTAGCTGGGGTTGGCACTGACAGACTAAGCTGATGACAGGCCTCGACTCTGTTTCACACAGTCGCTGGCTGAACATAAAGTCATCCCAGCGACATCCCCATGATCCTGCGCAGGACAGGGAGCACAAGCGACTTAAAGATTAAACTCTCTGTCTGCCTGCATGGATATTGATAATGCCACACACTTGTATTGAGTGAGTCCATAACACCGCGGCCAGGCCAATCCGTCGAGTGACTTCCTGGTGAGACCCACCACTGTCATGCGCTACAATGCCAAGGTATGTGAAGCTTTTGGTGACCTCCACATCCTCACCACATGCAGGGACAGACTGAAGTAAAAATCAGGTGGATATATATGAACCTTCTGCCAGGGGGAGACTGCCCCCATAGACCCTTACGTTCCCACCTTGCCGCACTGGGCACGGCACGCTGTGACTACTGCACGGCAGCTTCCAGGGCCTTCGTGCAGCCCATCCTGTGGGCGTGCTGGAGAACCTTTATCAACAACAACAACTGCACGTCACCACAACAACCAGGGCCTCACACCCGCAACGCGCCCCGCCCCTCAGCCGGGGCGGGGCGGGGCGGGGCGGGCCAGTGCCTGGCGCGTCGCCGCCCCGTGCCTCGGCCCTGACAGCCGCCCTGACGGGTGCCGGGCGCCGCCCCGCCTGCCTGGCGCCCCCCACCCCAGGGGCGGCACAACACGGGCGGCACTCGGGAGCGCCGCGACCCCGGCCCCGAGCCGCGTCCCCCGCCGGGCCCCGCGGGGCGGCACACTCACCGGGCCCGCTGCGGCGTGGTGCTCGTCTTCGCCTTCCTCGTGTCGTCGGGAGGTCGCCGCGGAGGACGCTTGGGAGGACACCGCCGCCGCTCCGCCAGGCAAGATGGCCGCCGCCGCTTTATTTGTCAGGCGAGTGCCTATACTCCACTTATTATTTATGTGTTTAAAAATTATATATTGATCGTATTTTCTTTCAGTTCATCTGAGCTGAAACTAATAATATCAGTTTCATACACGATGCCATTATTTAATTTTTCGCTGTTGGAAACAAGGGTGTGTTCAGCTGTTAGACTATTGATATTTCTTTGGTAGCAATTCGGTAAACAAACATCAATTTATTGATCCAAGAGAAAAAACAATAATTATACGGATATTCTGATTTAGATTTATCTTTTAACGCTTTTACTTCGACTACCGGTAGAGTATAATGATAAAATAACCCATATAGGCTACCGACAGTAATCCGAGCAATCCTCACGCACAGTCCAAACATAAGATAGCTTTTACTACTATTTGCCAGTTTATTTATTATTTACCTATATAGTTAACAGTATATATATGCTATACATTACCTACTATATATTTACCCCCATGCAACGCCCCTCTATCTCTATACAGGATTCGTCATTAATACCTTAACCATAGACAGGGGAGAGCCGGTAGGATTCGGACACTTTTTAGAAAAATATTTTTAGAAAAAGAAGTTTAAGTAGTAGTGTAATTCTGTTGATCTCAAAATGTTCCTCCATCATTTGGCTCTGTAGGCTGCTAATATGACACTCGTAGCTATTTCCAGTTTTCAGATGTAGGTGATGAAAGACAAGTTTCTAAATCGTCCAGGGTTCGGCCAGGGGTGGGATGGTACGGACACTCATAATACTCGCCATAATATTAATATAACTTAAGTTTGATTTGATTTAGATTTAGATTTATCTTTTAACGCTTTTACTTTGACTACCGGTAGAGTAATAAAATAACCCATATAGGCTACCTACAATAATCATTCACAAAGCTTTCGTAGGTGTGTGTGTGTGTGTGTGTGTGTGTGTGTGTGTGCGCGTGTGTGTGTGTGTGTGTGTGTGTGTGTGTGTGTGTGTGTGTGTGTGTGTGTGTGTCCCAGCCCCTCACGCTGCTCATGTTATTTCGCCCATTGCCAATATACAGACTAAGGACCTCACTACTGTGTTTACGCCTGACAAGACAACGATGGTCTTTGTTTGCATACATCTTATCTATTGATCTATTTACTTATTTATCAGCATCCCTCACATAGTGGCCAAGCTTCCTTCAGTGTCTACTTGAAGATCAGCATATGGCAGTGTAAATTTAACTACTACTACTACTACAACAACAACTACTACTACTACTACTACTACTACTACTACTACAACAACTACTACTACTACTACTACTACTACTACTACAACAACTACTACTACTACTACAACAACTAATAATAATAATAATAATAATAATAATAATAATAATAATAATAATAATAATAATAATAATAATAATAATAATAATAATAATACATGCATACATACATACTACTACTACTACTACTACTACTACTACTACTACTATTACTACTACTACTACTACTACTACTACTACTACTACTACTACTACTACTACCACCACCAAAACTATACCTACAACAGCATATAAAGAATGCCAGCTGTTTCCTGTCAACACAGAACATCCCAGCACATCAACACCTCAGAGAGAGAGAGAGAGAGAGAGAGAGAGGGGGGGGGGGGGGCAGGTTTTTTGTGGTTGCGGAGAAGACATCAATGATGTCGATAAGATAAAACTAAAGATAATGATAAGAGATTCGCCGTACTAATCAATATGTGGTTGGTCACTTTGCGCTTTGATTGATTGATAGTTTATGGTTCCATCTTCACACACACACACACACACACACGGGCGCGTAAAATTATAAATTGTAATTTTCGAAAACACTGATTTTTCATGTTTACGATTAATTGTTTGTATTCATAAATGATTATATGTAGAGATTGATGAATAGACAAACAATCAATGCAAAGTTTGGGGTATACGTTGTAAATGCGAGTGGCCGCGGTGCACATCTCCGTCACCTGCCCTCGAGTGTTGCATAGAGACAAACAAATGGAGATGGATGGACAAAGACAAAACACATGAATAGGCAATGCAACAGAAAGACAACAGAGACACGCCAGTCCTCGTCGACGGGCTGGCTGTCGGCTCCCTGCTACGGGCCGCGTTTGGCAGAGGCCCGTGCTCCCTCGCGCAAGAGGGAGCAATCTCCCCCCTCAAAGACAACAGATACAACACATTTCCCTGCCGCCTTCTGTCAGTTATTATTATTCCGTCAATTACTACGTCTCTTTATTGGTTTTCACTTCCCATGTATTCCACAAGCGTTGATCATGCACCCGATGTCTTCTTTCTCATTTTTTTTTCCATCTACACATTCCCTGCCGCCTTCTGTCAATTATTATTATTCCGTCAATTACCACGTCTCTTTATTGGTTTTCACTTCCCATGTATTCCACAAGCGTTGATCATGCACCCGATGTCTTCTTTCTCACTTTTTTTTTCCATCTACACATTTTCCTGCCGCCTTCTGTCAATTATTATTATTCCGTCAATTACTACGTCTCTTTATTGGTTTTCACTTCCCATGTATTCCACAACCGTTGACCATACACCCGATGTCTTCTTTCTCACTTTTTTTTCCATCTACACATTTTCCTGCCGCCTTCTGTCAATTCATCGTCCAATTCTTTTCGCCTCCTACACATCTCCCTCTCGCCTTCTCCATACGAAATGCTCCAGTTACGACTGTCTTAACTTCGTGTATACCACCTCATCCGCCCAGTGGTATTGGTTACAGGAATCCTTTACAGCCAGCGAAGGAGGAAGGTTCAACGACAACTTTAAGCCAATGAATAAACAAATAGGAGTGTAGAAAAGTAATATATGAATGTATGATATGCTTGAGAGAGAGAGAGAGAGAGAGAGAGAGAGAGAGAGAGAGAGAGAGAGAGAGAGAGAGAGAGAGAGAGAGTGTTTCTCGACCTATCTGCAAGTATAAGAAGAGACAATACAAATAATAAAATAAAAAAGATTGATTAATTGATTGATGCATGGTTTAGAGAGAGAGAGAGAGAGAGAGAGAGAGAGAGAGTGGTTCTTGACCTATCTGCAAGTATAGAAGAGACAATACAAAAAAATAAAAGAAAAAAAGATTAATTGATTGATTGATTGATGATTTATTGTTGCAAAAGTATAGAATAATGACAGAAAGAAAAACAGCCGTAGAAGAGGAGGAAGACACACGTCAAATAAAGACATAATTGAAAAGTTTCCGTATATGAGAAGTAGGAATATTTTGACAATGACGTAAAGAGGAAATTGATAAACAGGATACAACCCGTTTTCTTTGAGTTGCCTAGCGGTGACTTGTGAACTCTGCTTGTGACCGTTTTCACCTCATCTTCTTTTTCTTCTTCTCCTTCCTCTTATCATCATCATTATTCTTCTTCTTAACATCATCATCATTCTTCTTTTTCTTCTTGTTTTCTTCTTATTCTTCTCCTTCTTCTTGTACTTCTTCTTTCTTCTTCTTCTTTTTCTTCTTCTTCTACTACTACTACTACTACTACTACTACACAGGTATGAAATCACGGTATTATGATAGTAATGACACGTGGCGATAGTGATAAGTGTGTGACCTTGAACACACACACACACACACACACACACACACACACACATATACACGTTCTGAACAGGAAGACGACAAGAAAGGCAGTAGAGAGAGAGAGAGAGAGAGAGAGAGAGAGAGAGAGAGAGAGAGAGAGAGAGAGAGAGAGAGAGGTTGGCGGGTTTCTCGCCAAATGTAGCGTTTTCTTATCTTCGCTGGCGGGGAAATTTTGATGCTGGCGGGGTGGCGTTTTGTTCTTGGGGGGGGGGGGGGGGGCTTTGTTGCCTGCTTGGCGATTTTCTGGCGTCCTTTTGTCCAGTAAATTTCAAATTATCCTTACTATCAAAATTATCTTCGAGGTCATGATTCATAAAACATGTAACCTTTGACTGGCGAGCGACGAGAAGAATGTTCGCACTCAGCTGCTAATGATGACCCCTGCCCGCCCTCACAGCCTGGGCCAGCATCATAATTACCCCTGTCTCCCCCTTCCCTCTCCGTCTCCCTTCCTTTTCCCTCTCCTTGCCCTTGGTCACGTCAGGGGTGGGTTTCATCATAGTGCTCTCCCAAGCGTGGTGACGTCACGCGCAGTTGGGAGAATTTCTTGGGCGTGTTTCATCACCGCGCCACAAGCACTTCCAAGTAGGATTGGGTGCGGTCTTGGGAGTAGCCAGCGTTGCCAATCTTCCGCGTCGCTTTGACGTCTAATATGTCTTCAATTAACCTAAATTACACTTCTTATATATAATTATGGAATTATAAATATAAACAATTGATATTTAGTTGAAATACAGCGATAGTATCTTCACTGTAAGGAATATGTGCACGTATTTTTTTTTCCGTCTGCATCTTCAACGGCACCACGGCGTAGACAAACATTAGTGAGTCGTGAGTAGACCCTGGCCACCTCGCCACCATGGCCCGCAGCTTGTACTGTGCATCAAATAACACTTGCACATTGATGTTGTGGTAGTTCTTGCGGTTGACGTACACTTCTTCGTGCTCATGTGGGGCCACTATTCTTACGTGGGTGCCATCAACAGCACCCACCACACCGGGAAAACCAGCAATATCGGCAAACTCCGCCTTCAGTCTCTGCTGCTCCCCCGGTTTAAATGGAAGCCCATGAACCGCCTCATATTCTCTTGTGTCACGAGAGCATCCACGGTCTGGGTGATGATTCTGCTGACTGTGGCCCGGGAAACTCCAAAGTCATCTGCGCTGCACTGCTGCATTTTCCCGGTGGCGAGGTATCGCAGAGTCAACGCCACTTTCAGCTCCGCTGTGACCGCACGGCTCCTCTCAGTCCTGTTGCCAATCACGTGTCGCACCAAGTCAGTGACGAACAACAGGCCAGCACGATCCACCCTGTACCTCTTCTTGAACTCTGTGTCATCGTACTCGTTAAAGATGTCCCTTCTCGGGCGAAAATTCCTTGGTCGGTGCTGGCGGGGTTGTTCACGGGCTGCCATGTTTACAGTCTGACGCTTGGAACCTTCCTTGGGAGCGCTTGGGAGACCCCGCACGGCCTCCCAAGGCGGCGAGCGAGATAGGCAGAGTTCCAAGGCTTGGGAGCTTTCGTGAAACATGCCCAAGGTTTCTCGCACGCCCAAAGTTTCTCGGACTCCTTGAGCACACTTCCAAGGACTTGGGAACTTTGATGACGGAGGGGAGGGCACTAGGCCTAAGTAAGTGAATTTCCATATATGTTTATAATATGCGGACATTGATTGATTGATAGTTTATTGTTGCAGGTAAACAACAAGGGAGAAGGGAGGAACATGCCATCCCAACCCCCAGGCAGGACAGAGTGTGATTATACAACTATTAATACATGTGTAGGGAGCCTCCCCCTGGACAATAAGACAATAAAATGTGGGGACGGAGAACATTGCCCAAGCACTAGATGGGAATGAATACAGAGATAGAGTAAATACTAGTCCTTAAAGTAAAATACTGCAGAGATCACAGCCTTGTATAGCACGGCAGTAGTTCAGGCTGCCACACACGGCATCACCACCTTGGTGCAAACTGAGGGTGTTCTTTGAGGATAGCAGGGAGGACATCATGGTTCAGGAGCCAACAAATTGTCTGGGGCAGGTCAAGGCAGTCCCGTGGCTTAAACTTAGCAATGAGAGGGCATTCCATGACATAGTGATGCAGTGTGTGGCCCCTCGGCCTGGCACAGAGCGTGCAGCAGACACCAGGGGAGTTACTAACCTCCCAGTAGTACCTATAGCCTAGCCTAAGGCGCATTGCTACCACATCCTGAGGGGCACTGTGTCGCCCATAGGGGTAAACAGCGCTGGGAGACACTAACATAGTGGAGGCTGCTGGCGCTAATAAACAGCTCCTGAGTCGTGAAACGGCATCTATTGCCAATAATTTGTGGCGACGTCATCAACCCTTTTCACTCGTCATATACCGTAAGCGTAATTAAGGACGTACGTGATGGACACGGACCTGGATTTCCTGAATTATAAAACTATTGAGGAAAATAGTTATAGCTATAGGTATAGGCTAAAGATAAATTTCTATCTCTCCTATTGCAAAGCACAATTCTTCTATTAAAGTAGCATTTTATTTAATGCCATTAATAAATAACTTATTCAGTATCATGTGATACATATTTGTTTCTTTTGTGGGTAATTAGTAGGTATATGGCATATTGTTTATAAATTATAAGGGATTTCTGTGTAACATGTTGAAACTATATTTTAGGTTTACTTATGTTAATTCTAGAAAAAAATCAAATGTTCTGGACAATGAAAAAGTCTACGTATAATGCCTTAAAGTTATTTGCCTTTTTTTTTTAGGGGGGGGAGGGGGGGGAGAAGGAAATTGGTCTGGCGGGATTTGGCGGTTTTCGGGGAGGGATGTGGCGGGTTTGCAGTCCCCGACATGGCAACTCTGATACAGACAGGTAGCGTTCACCGTTCAGTACAACTAGTAGTCCCACATGTGACGTGCGTAGTGGTGCGCGGGAGTGTGGGAGACACGTTGGCACACAGACACAGCCGCGCACCCAAACAACACAGATTACTCTTGCTCTCGTGCATCATATCACCACACACACACACACACACACACACTCAGCGATGGAGACATTCACCCCAAGTCGAGTGTGAGTAAAGTGTGTATTTTGGGGCACCACAACGCTGAGCTGAGGGAGTGCGGGGATGAGGAACACGTCCATGCCTGCTTTCTCTTGCTTGATTTTCTTTATCCTCTTTTTTTCTTTTTCTTTTTACATCTCGGCCTGTAGCGCCGGTAGGCTTTCTTCAAGGGCCTGGTGGTCGGCCTAGCCCGTTATGGCGCAGGCATTTTTTTTTTTTTTTTTTTATAGTGGCGCCATTTATGCTTGACTCATGCTGCCCCCTGGAACTCATTCTTGATTCACTGAACTGTTTCTTCTAGATTCCGGGTGGTGTGCGTCCATCTCGGCCCATTGCCAACTCGGAACATTCACGATTACCGACTCGGCCCACCTGGTGAACCAACTCGGACCATTTTTTAATACCAACTCGGACCATCAGCTCGATTCAATTGAAATAAGTCATGCTCACATTCCTGAAAATTTCCTGCGGTATGACATTTGTTAAATTAGTTTTTTTAAATTCTAAAAAAAAATGAGTAGGTTTCAAGGTTGGGAATTCAAAAAGTTTTTTTCAGAGTCGTTTTATGCGAATTTATTCGATTATTTACCCTTTCGAGTCGGTTTTCGAGCCCGGTCGCCTATTAAAAATAATAGCCCTTTCATTTTACCATCGATTGATACCAAAAGCGTTTCTGTAGCCCCAGAAATAAGGGAGTTATGGCGATTTGCACCAATGCGGTTGATTTTTCAAAAATCGCGGCTTAATGACAAGGCTGGGGCAAGTGTCCGTTCCGTAAGTATAGGGTTCATTGACTGAGGTAAAGGTGTGCTGTACACTTGATCCTGGAGCAGGCAGTAAAAATAGCTTACACGGCGAATCTTTTTTACTTCGTCTCTTTATCGGTTTTCACTTCCCATGTATTCCACAAGCGTTGATCATGCACCCGATGTCTTCTTTCTCACTTTTTTTTCCACCTACACATTTCCTGCCGCCTTCTGTCAATTCATCGTCCAATTCTTTTCGCCTCCTACACATCTCCCTCTCGCCTTCTCCATACGAAATGCTCCAGTTACGGCTGTCTTAAATTCGTGTATACCACCTCATCCGCCCAGTGGTATTGGTTACAGGAATTCTTTACAGCCAGCGAAGGAGGAAGGTTCAACGACAACTTTAAGCGGCCGGGATGGAGGCTGCCATGGCTGTCACTCTCCCCTCAGTCTTGAACGTAGGCTGTACCACTTAGGGAAGCCATCTCAGAGGCTATCGGCTCTCACACTAACATTGATCTGGTGGTGATGTGGCTGAGGCTGGGCTATAAATATTACTGGGGGGTCAGTGGGGCTGACCCTGTACCTTGCCGCTTGTGTGTCAGGCTAGGGGGTCACACGCTCAAACACTATGTCCTGCAATGTTCTGCTATTAGTGCCTACCGCCCACAGGGCCACTGGGACCTGCCTGGGCTGGTGGCCTGGTTCATTAACAATAATGTTCTTTCAGCTGTGCTTAGTGAGTATCCTGCATTTGCGTCTAGATCGTAGTCCATATGTTCAGTCCCTTATGTCTGCTCCCTTGACTAAATCAAGGCCTTTATTTTTTTTAGCACTTGTCCCCTACCATTGTATCTTTTTAGTTTCCTGGTGCTACTTACACATGTATCCTTAGTTGTATAATCACACTCTGTACTGCCTGGGAGCTGGGATGGCATGCTCCTCCCTTCTCCTTTGTTGTTTTACTTGCAACAATAAATTATCAATCAATTATTTCTTAAGGCCTCAAAGGAGATTATTTTTATACTTTATAGTCTGGTTCTCATGAGCGTTTTTCGCAAGCCTTGACAAACTATCACTAGGGTCATAAAACTACTCATGAAAATGTTAACAACCTCTATCAAAGCCTGTGGGTGTGTTAAGCCTGAAATGTTTGTATTGTTCTAATGAGTGTTTTTCGCAAGCCTTGACAAACTATCACTAGGGTCATAAAACTACTCATGAAAATGTTAACAACCTCTATCAAAGCCTGTGGGTGTGTTAAGCCTGAAATGTTTGTATTGTTCTCATGAAAATGTTAACAACCTCTATCAAAGCCCGTGGGTGTGTTAGGCCTGAAATGTTTGAGAAGTGGGCCTAATCTCGCACCATTTTCCCTTTCCATGTAACTTTCCTCTCCCAGGTATACACACACACGCTCTTATCTCCCTGTTTTCTCCCCACCTCAAGTCTCTTAACCTACCAAATATGTTTAGCTATCTACATCTACATATCACTTTGTCTACCTATATCTCTTTATCTGTCTATCACTTTGCCTACCTATAATATATCTCTTTATCTATGTCTCTATCACTTTATTTACCTTGATGTGTGTTTATCTGCTTCTGGATTTATTTTCTTTAGGCATATGTTTATTTATTTACTGATCTATGTTTATATCTACTTATTTGTTATTTCTTGCAGCCCCGTGGCGGTGACCCTCGTGTTCTATATGCTGGGAAACGCCATTCTGCTTCCTTGGAACTTCTTCATAACGGCCGAGACGGTGAGAGAGAGAGAGAGAGAGAGAGAGAGAGAGAGAGAGAGAGATCGGGTGTACTTCTGGAATAAGAGCCACCACTAAACCCACCCCCCAAAATCCACCTTAACCGCACATGGAATCACAACCAAAACAATGAAAACACGAAAAAAAAATTAAAGAAATCACATTGAAAAAAAAAAAATCGTAAAATAGAGAAGAGAGAGAGAGAGAGAGAGGGGGGGGGATACAAAATGAGTCATAGGTCCAAATTCTTAACCGTATCGGGCTCGCATCACGACTACTTTCCAAGGCCACAGAGAAGATTAGGTGGGATTACTTTCCGTTCGTGTTACAGAAGTCGGGTACAGGGGCTATTACACTGGCCAAATTTTTCGTGGACCTTCAGTCAAACCACAATTTCCGCTGGCGTGGTTCTCATATTTCCGTGGTTTTCTGACGCGTCCACGATCCTCCAAAGCTAGCGTAGATTTCACAGGACGGCGGTATTACTCACCATCACCATCAGCAGCAATAACAAGAAACAAATGAGAACCACGCCAGCGGAAATCGTGGTTTGACTGAAGATCCACGGAAAATTTGCCCCATGTAATAGCCCCTTTGCAGAAGTCGGGTAAGCCTAGCACTAGAATTACAAAACAGTCCATGAAAATTCCAATAGCTTCTTCGAGATGCTTTTCAAACAGGTGAACTAAGGTGTCGATACGTTTAAGAATACGGGCTTGTAATATCAGATGGGTGGTGGGTTATCATGAAAGCCAGTGACCCCAAAATGTTTTATGAATAACCTCGATATGAAAGGCTGATAACGTCTTATAAGCAGAACAGGAGAGAGGAGAGTAGGCAGAGAGAGAGAGAGAGAGAGAGAGAGAGAATTACATAAAAATTACATAGATAACCAGACCACACAAGCCCCAAACTAGGTGGTCTGTCCTAAACCTAAGTGACAACTGTTATGCGGCCACCATGGCGTTGAAACTGACCTAGTGAACGTTTAGATGGAGGAGAGAGAGAGAGAGAGAGAGAGCGAGCGAGCAGGGGTGAGGAGTGCGACAGACATGCGCCACCACGGAGCTTCAGGAGGGTGAAGAGGAGAATGTCAGGTGGGCGAAACGCGGAGTCAGAGGTAACACAGTTTTGTCACACGTTCACAACTTAGACCAAAATTCATTTAATGTTTATATCAAGTTGCGAAAGTTAGTCAAAGCACCGGGCAGAACTTTCAGGTGGAGCGCTCGGCCTCGTATATTCTGTTAACTCTAAAATCACCCTAAACCCCCCGGTGTAAATCCACAGGGTTCTGGGTTGCGATAAGCCCCCAGTCTCAAAGCCCTGAATCCGCGCCTGATTTATTTTTATTTTTATATTACTACCGCAATAAACCTCTATGAGTTATTGGCCCTCAAGACGTGATCAACAGTTTTACCCCTGATAGGAGCGTAGTTAAGAACAACAGCGCTAACGAACAGTAATGATGATGATGATGATTACAATAATAATAGTAATAATAATAATAATAATAATAATAATAATAATAATAATAATAATTCATGTTAGGTTTGTTTAGGTAATTAACACTGACCAATTTCAAGATAACCTTAATTATTATTATTATTATTATTATTATTATTATTATTATTATTATTATTATTATTATTATTATTATTATTATTATTGTTGTTATTATCGTTATTAGTAGTTGTAATAGCATCATCATTAATATTTATGTTGATATAACTGTCATTATCTAAACCATAACTGTTCTTTATCCTCCCCAAACATCCTCTCTCTCTCTCTCTCTCTCTCTCTCTCTCTCTCTCTCTCTAACACACACACACACAGTATTGGCAGTACAAGCTCCGCAACACCACCCTGGACGATGTTAGTGGTGATGAAGGTGATGCCACCGCCCCCCTCACCCCCCTACAACGCTCCTTCACCCCCACCCTCGTCATCGTATCAAACGTGTTTTCTACCCTGTTCTTCTTCGTCACGTCCGCTGTTGTGAAAAGGTGAGTGATGACTAATGAAGAGGCTGAGGCAGCGAGTGGGGAAGGGGCGGAGTGGGGAATGAGAGGGAAGAAAGTGGGTTATTTTAGATTCCCCCCTCCCCCCGTATAGAAAACAGACTCATTAAACGGCTCGTATGTGGAGTCAGAGGCTTTAGGCTCACACAATAGATACTTTCCAAGGCCACTCAGAAAGTTAGTCGGGTTCTCATGAGTGTTTCTCACATTCATGATGCAGAAGCCTTGTCTCAACATCACTAGGATCATAAAACTATCCATGGAGATACCCTCATCCTCTACCAAATGAGGCTGTATGAGACCCAAAATGTTTGAAGGTGCGGGTCTTTGCCAACGGCCAAGCCCAGTCCATGATTGCTTCATGAACTTACTCTCCTGGAGTAAGGGAGAAGTAATGGGGTTCCCAACTTAGTAAAGTTTAATTTTCAGTTCAAATTGTTGCAAAAGTTTAGTTTTTGGTATAATTTTGAAGGTTAGGGTATAAATAACAATTTTAGTGCGAGTGGACAACAATCCACTCCATGTGAAACAATTTTGGAGGGGGGGAAGAGGGGAGCGCTGATCGACCCGCCATGAGCGAAATGTGAAAAGCTCAAACTGTTCTAACTTTTTAATGAATGATCCGATTTGAACACATTTGACATCAGAAGCTTTGGTTTGAAGAGTAGCAACTACATTCCCAAGTACTTTTGGAGATCAGAGCCTCCGAAACATTGTTTTGTTTATATGTTATTTATACCCTAACCTTCAAAATTATACCCAAAACTAAACTTTTGCAACAATCTGAAATGACTGATGGTCCTGGGCCCTCTAAAGGGGGGGGGGGGGGGAGTACACTAGGCCTTTTTGCTGAGGACGCGTATTCCCCACCTGCAGCAACAGCAGTCAGCACCCGCCCCGACTTCGGTTAGGTTAAGGTTAGATTAGATTAGGGTGGGTCAGTCCCCGTGCACTAAACTGACCCAGAAGTCCTGCCCTCGTGCATAGATATGGGGCTCATTGTTTGACGAAGGAAGGTTGGCGCTAAGAGTCTGTGTTAGCAAGGGTTCGATAGAGGACAAGGTTTCCAGGCCCGTCAGATGATCAGTTTAGTAAGTTGACTTTTAGCCGCGAAGTACACTGAGAATAATAAGAACAGAGTTACGTGGTTCGTTTGTGAGCCACGACCCGCGCGTCACCCACGGCCCAGCGGCTCAGGGAGGTGACAGTCACGCAGACACTTCAGGAGTAAGAGGGAAAGAGGGAGGAACGACACCACCAATGGCTGGAAGAAGGGGCGATGGAAGGAAAGGGAAGAAGCAGAGATGGGTGTACAGAGGTAAACCCACAGCAGCGCAGGATAGATATAAATACACAAGACAAATATAGGTTAACGAACAGGTAAATGAAATTAAATGAATGGCCTTATTCAAATTAGTTAATATCTGTCAAGCTATTATCTGTTTGTGTACCTATCTATCTATCTATCATTCGATCTTCATAAGCATTCAACAGTTTCTATGTAGAGTATATGTGCTTCGGTGATCACTATCATCATCTATTTGTTCATCATTATCATTATCCATTTACTATTTATTTGTCTGTCTGTTTCCCTTATGACCGTCATTCCCTTCACCATTTCCGTAACTTATCACCACCACCACCACTACCATCATCAACTCCATCACCAACACCATCATCATCATCACCATTATCGCCCCCTAGCATCAACACCACCATTATCATTATCATCACCGTAACCATCATCAGCACCACAACCGCCATCATTACCACCACCAATATCCACATCATCATCACCATCACCGTCATCACTATCTATCCTTAGCTCAAAATCTTAACTGGAAACTTTACTTCTCCTCTCTCACTAAATCAGCTTCCTCGAGGTTGGGTGTTTTGTATCGTCTCCGCCAGTTCTTCTCCCCCGCACAGTTGCTATCCATATACAGGGGCCTTGTCCGCCCTCGTATGGAGTATGCGTCTCACGTGTGGGGGGGCTCCACTCACACAGCTCTTCTGGACAGAGTGGAGTCTAAGGCTCTTCGTCTCATCAGCTCTCCTCTTACTGATAGTCTTCTACCTCTTAAATTCCGTCGCGATGTTGCCTCTCTTTCTATCTTCTATCGATATTTTCACGCTGACTGCTCTTCTGAACTTGCTAACTGCATGTCTTTCCCCCTCCTGCGGCCTCGCCTCACACGACTTTCTGATCAAGCTCATCCCTATACTGTCCAAACCCCTTATGCAAGAGTTAACCAGCATCTTCACTCTTTCATCCCTTACGCTGGTAAACTCTGGAACAATCTTCCTTCATCTGTATTTCCTCCTGCCTACGACTTGAACTCTTTCAAGAGGAGGGTATCAGGACACCTCTCCTCCCGAAATTGATTTATCTTTTTGGGCACTGTACTCTATTCAGGAGCAGTAAGTAGCGGGCTTTTTTTTTTCATTATTGTTTATTTTTTACGCCCTTGCACTGTCTCCTCTGCTGTAAAAAAAAATATATATATATATATATATATATATATATATATATATATATATATATATATATATATATATATATATATATATATATATATATCTTCAGGGTGAGCGAGGGGGTCCGCATCTACGGTTCCCTTGGGGCGTCCCTCGTGGCCATGCTCATCATCACTTTGCTCACCTTCATCAACACCGACGAATGTGAGTATGATGATGATGATGATGAGGGTGAGACTGTGTGTGTGTGTGTGTGTGTGTGTGTGTGTGTGTGTGTGTGTGATGGTGAGCATGATGAGTAGTAATGATGGTGATGGACTGATGGTGATAGTGATGGTGATAGCGGTGATGATGAGTATGATGAATATGATAACTGTGGTGAATGATTTGTTAATAAACTTACATCCATGTCTCTCTCTCTCTCTCTCTCTCTCTCTCTCTCTCTCTCTCTCTCTCTCTCTCATTTACCATAGTTCTCCTTACACGTGTTTGTTATTTATCTATTTATACATATAATGATCTATTTATTAATTAATATATTTATTGCTAGACGTTATTTTTCATATTATATATTTTCAACTTTTGCTGGAAAGGTTATTTTATTCTGTTTTTACTATATATATTTTTACTTGCAAGCGTTTAAAAAAATATTTGCTTAAACATGCGATATTTTTTTCTGGTTCTGAGTATCATTCATCCACGCGACTTTTTTTTACCCATTCACTTTATTCATTTGTGTTTTTTTTTCCATTCACTTTATTAATTTGTGTTTTTTTCCCATTCACTTTATTCATTTGTGTTTTTTTCCCATTCACTTTATTCATTTGTGTTTTTTTCCCATTCACTTTATTCATTTGTGTTTTTTTTCCCATTCACTTTATTCATTTGTGTTTTTTTTCCCATTCACTTTATTCATTTGTGTTTTTTTTCCCATTCACTTTATTCATTTGTGTTTTTTTTCCCATTCACTTTATCAATTTGTGTTTTTTTTCCCATTCACTTTATTAATTTGTGGTCGTCGTGTTTTCAGGGCAGCAAGGGTTCTACGTCATCACCATGGTCGTCGTGGCAGTGCTGAGCAGTAAGTCATCGCTCATCAGTAGTAATGGTCGCCTGGGGAGTGGTGACGCTCGCCCCGGTCACTGTTCATCATTATCACTATTCATTTATTCATTTGTCTTCACCATTCCCGTAACTTATCATCACCACCATCACCGCCATCATCATCATAATCGCCCCTAGCATCGCCACTAAAATAATGTCCACCAGCTTCCTCATTTTCTTGTGATAAGATATTACTACCGTCCTCAAAGATAAATGGATGCAGTCAACTTTTATAACGCTTATCACCAATTGGTTTAAATACTTTGTTGATACCTTAAAACTAATGATGCAGCTGCCACCTAGCTTCATGCCGGGGATTATTCGGTATTCTAACCCAGTGGCCGAGTCATCCATGCGTCGTAAACTCTGAGCCTCACCTACAGGCTGAGAGGTGGCTGAGTGGTTAGCGTGCGGGCCCCGCATTCACCGCGCCATGGACGACGTCGGTTCGAATCCGCCGGCTACCACATGGGATTTTTCAGTCACCGCCGAGTGGCCTAAGACAACCCACATGCTGTCCTGAAGACATATTCATCAACCCGGAGTCTAGAAGAAACCGTACAAGTGAATCAAGAATGAGTTCCGGGGGGCAGCGCAGCATGAGCCAAGCATAA
>NC_066567.1:2049474-2059474 GCF_024679095.1 Eriocheir sinensis | reverse complement strand
CTTCCCCGCCGTCGTGGTCTACATCACCTCCACGCTGCCAGAGTCACGCTGGACGGAGGTGTTCTTCCAGCCCACCGTCACCTTCCTCCTCTTCAACGTGGGGGATGTGCTGGGCCGAGAGTTGACGCGGTGGTTGAGATGGGTGAGTCTGCCCTTAAATCATAGCGCCCGTTCTTTTCGTTGTTGTAGCGGGCTTTCTTTCTGATTCTTGGTAGTGGCTTTATCTTGCTTTGTTTCTTCTTGGCCTTGAGCTGCTTTCTTGGCTGTGAAAAGAGCATACTACCATAGAAGGCACTGTTTGAAAATGAGATTTGCGTTGTATTTTATATGTTTCGGAGATGAGAACCGAGACCACGCGCAGCCGCAGCGTATGCTCCCCTGATTTACTTAGTTTAGTTTTATTTTTTTATTTGTTTTATGTATCTTTAACAGGGAATTTCTGAAGTTTGTATCTCACGTCGTTTAGTTTTATTTATTTATTTATTTTATGTATATTTTTTTTTTCTATTTAAGTATACACTTGAAATTATATCTGTTAAGTGAGTCTATATGCATTTTGTTTTCTTTACTTTTGGTTGTTGTTGCAGTAATTCCTTTATTTCACTGTTCTTTTGAGTTGTATCTGGTAGGGGCGCCACAGTGAACTAACCATTTCCTTTTTCTTTTTTTTTTTTCTACATATTCTGTCACGCCAAACTCTGCACTACATGCTGCGCACAGTCTCGTCCACACATCTGGCACACTTTGCTGCGGGACTCAGACCATCTATAGTTCCTTGCATTTACATCCAGACACTGCGCTCTAGCACGGAAAAGAAGATCACCTCCCAGGCTTCCCCCATACCACACCTCACACTTTGGGGCCTCTTTCTCCCTGTACCAGTCGAGAGTTTCCTTTCTTTCCATCTCATTCTTCCACTTGCTCAATCCCTCATCTTTAACTGCCATATCTATCACATTCTTCCACTTTCTTACATCCCACTCAAACCCCTCTCCATTTCTGTTTGTTATTCTCCATTCAAACACATTCTGCCTATCTTCAAAGAGTCGCTACACCCACCTACTTAGCATAACAATTCTGTCTTTCATTCGCCCACATTTATTCGCCCATTTGCCATCTCTTATATTCCACAAGTATACTTTTCTTGCTAATCTTGCATCCTCCATTCGCTCCAGTCTCACTTTATACCACAGGGTTGCCTTCACTAGTCTTTTCCTAAAAGTGCTCCATCCCATGTCCCCCCTAAGAGCCTCCACTGCCGCAAACCTTGGTGCATTCAGTGCCATTCTTGCAATCAATTTTCGAGGTCTTGGTCTTGGTTCGGGAGGTAATCACTCCGTTTGGCAGTGACCTCGGCCTTAATAACGGCTTGCTAAAAGTATAATACATGCATGCAAAGTTCCTTCCATTCCTCCCCCTGCAGCCTGGCCCCAAGGGGTGGCCTCTCCACGTGGCGGGGGCGTGCAGGGTGGTGTTCATCCCCCTGCTGATGCTGTGTCACGGGGACAACAAGACCTTCCCGACCGTCTTTGACCACGACGTCTACTACATCATCTTCAACCTCCTCTTCTCCATGACCAACGGATACATCATCACCCTCACCTTTATCTACTACCAGACGTGAGCACGCGAGTATTATGTTGAGCTGATAATTACTATTAGTGTTAGTATTAGTATTGGTATTATTATTGTTATTATTATTATTATTATTATTATTATTATTATTATTATTATTATTGTTATTATTATATTATTAATATTATTAGTGTCATTAATAATTAATAACAATAAAAGTCCACCGCTGTTTAATAGCGAGATCAAACATTCTTTTAAGGAGAGAAATTTGTTTAACAGGCCAAAAACTTGCAAAACACTGCCAACTGTAAAATTAATCCGAAGTGTTTCTTCAGTTACATAAACAACAAAAAAGAGATCAGAAGTGGGATTGGACCGTTAACTGTCAGCGATGGTAAATTAGTAATTGAAAGGCAGCGCATTACGATCTTTTTGAACAATTATTTTTTCTCGGTATTTAACACTGACAATCTAACCGCCCCTACCACCGTCCATGTGACATAGTCATCATCTCAACCGGCAGTTCTCTCTCTCTCTCTCTCTCTCTCTCTCTCTCTCTCTCTCTCACACACACACACACACACACACTAGTTCAGCCCTATACATAGGGATGATGCTCATTTGAAAATATATATTTGCGAAAAAGTTTTACTCGCAGGAAATTACTTATCCTTTGCATGGAAAATATGGTCTTTGGTACAACATTCTCTAAGTATATAACATAGTGCAGTGGCTGAACTATTGTTAGTGTGTGTGTGTGTGTGTGTGTGTGTGTGTGAGAGAGAGAGAGAACTGTCGGTTGAGATGATGACATGGACGTCACGAACGAGAGGCGGTGCGTACATGATGACGGCACCTAGCCTTGCTACCCGTGCCTGTATATTTTAGTGGTTTACCTTAAAGTTACTCCTACAAGTGTCGTAATCATACACATTTGGCACCTAAACCTATTTTTGCCAATTAGGTCGGGGTCTCCGTCATCGTCTTCCAAAATACCATCCTTGTCCGACGCTTTGTTAAAATGTTATATTCGATAAAAATTTTAATGTGTGACATGGCGCCTGAAACGCATAGTAGTCTAGACCACAGGGTCTGTGTGGTCTGAATATCTGTGCAAATCTATGTAAATCTCCGCAGACTGGTGGAGGAAGACGAGCTGGAAATGGGCGGCGCCATCATGGTGGCGTTGGTCGGGGTTGGCCTCGTGGCGGGCTCCCTCATCTCGCCCGGCCTGGTGGCGTGGTGGGGGCCACAGTGAGGGGAAGGGGATGCTCTCTCTGTCTCTCTGAAGTAGACGTGTGTGTGTGTATATATATATATATATATATATATATATATATATATATATATATATATATATATATATATATATATATATATATATATGTGTGTGTGTGTGTGTGTGTGTTTAAGGTGATGAATTACATGGATGTCTACCTACCTCTGTAAATATTTCATGACACTGCTTTAGTATAATTTTATCACTGTGGTGTAGTCTATTGTGTACCCCTAGAAATAATATTTTATTAAATAAACTGATGTCTGAATAATATCCAGTTATTATTTATCATTATGATTCCTATCCATCTTACTTTAAAACTCTCTCTCTCTCTCTCTCTCTCTCTCTCTCTCTCTCTCTCTCTCTCTCTCTCTCTCTCTCTCTCTCTCTCTCTCTCTTCCTGTGTGTGTAGCACTTGAAAATGTGATACTTTAACATTAGTGCATGACTGGCTGGTGTGCCTCTCCCCTCTTTCCCGCGATCCACTTCACCTCCATGTCTCCTCTTCCAATATATATAT
This sequence comes from Eriocheir sinensis, assembly GCF_024679095.1. Classification (NCBI taxonomy): domain Eukaryota; kingdom Metazoa; phylum Arthropoda; class Malacostraca; order Decapoda; family Varunidae; genus Eriocheir; species Eriocheir sinensis. The sequence goes on along the minus strand of NC_066567.1, from coordinate 2,056,100 downwards.
ATATATATATATATATATATATATATATATATATATATATATATATATATATACTTTTTTTTTCTTCTACACGGGTGTTAATGATATAAAATGGAGGACATGGGAAGGGCAGGGTCATGGAACGGTAGGGAAGGGGGTAAGGTAAGGTAAGGGGCGGACAAGGTAAATAAGTATGTATGTAAAGAAGTAACTGGGAGGAAATGGACTGGTGTGTGTGTGTGTGTGTGTGTGTGAAAAATCGTCCACAAATTACGCTATAAAATATTATGAGGAGCATCATTTCTGGACAGGCTACTCAGTGATATCCGAGGCATGGAAAAGTAAGGAAGTCTTCAGTTTTACGTTGTGTCCTGTCTCCTTTCGTACTTATCTTCCTACGTGCGTTTTGACGACCTCTTTATCTCCATCAAATCTTCCATCTATCCTGACTGTTCTCCACTCGGCTTTCATCCACATACCTTTTCTTCCTCCACTCACTCTCTCACACCCTTCCTTCATCCATCTACTCAGTTATCCTTCATCCCTCTTCTGTCCCATCCATTCGTTCACCTAATCCCCCCACCTTTTTCCCCCCATTCCTCCCCCACCTTCCTCTCTCATCCTCCCCTTCCCCTCTTTCACTACCCTACTCACCCTCTTCCCCTTTTCCTCTCCCTTTCCCTGGCACATCGACAGGTCACTGATGTATAGTACTGGGCGGCAGGATAACAAAAACACACCATGCAGCTTGTCTGATTATTCATCTAAAACACACAATAACTTAACTATGAAGCCATCCTTGACAACCCTCCCCTTCCGCCCCTCCCACCCCCTCCTTGCGTCATCCAATACGCAAAACGTTTTTTTCGTCGAATATAGATTAGGATCATGCATGCGCTGGCGTGGAGGAAATATTTGTATTACTTACGTCACGAAGAGGCCACTCAGGATGGTATGTGAGGTCTGTGCGTTAAATATATTAAGGCGCAGGAATCGCCACCATTACCACACCAACTGCAAGCACCAGCAGCCACGCCATGAAGACGACGGGACACAACGCCAGCCAGCAGGAGGCACAGGGAGAAGAGGGTACTCCTTGCCGCGCTGCAAGACCCGTGGCACGGAGGCTAGTTTGGCTTGCCGTCCTGTGTGGGTTACTGTTGTTAGCACTCGTTGTGGGGCCTGTAAGAGCGCACCCAACAACAAACGATATTACCAGCTCGAACGCAAGCCCCCAAAGTCAAGTCACACCCTCCACCGTCACCCACACCACTGGAAGCAGCGAGACAAACGTGGGCCCGACAGAACACCCCAGCGACGATTCTCCCAGAGTTCCTAACAACAGTAAGGAAAGCGATACGAGCCTCCGAATGACTGAACGCCTCGATATCGCGGGGACAAACCATCGAGTGACCAGGAGTGTTGAAAACCCGTGTAAGTCTGATGATGATACATTACGTGAGTGGTATAAGCAAAACAAAGTTACCGAGACCCGGGAAGCTTCCAAGAGTATTTGTGCCCCAAAGCCTCAGTACATTTACGAGAATGCGCACAACGACTCGTTTGAAGGGCGTGGAGTCATCGTAAACAGGTGTCCCAGCGGCTGTGGCATGTGTGCATACGCCTCACACAGGTGTAGGAGCAATGAGGCAATAAAGGTTAAAAAGCTTGCACAATTTAAGGATTCTGATGGCAATCCTTGTTACAGAAAGGTGGAAGTGGAGGAGCACACCAAATGTGAATGTATTTATGAGGGTGACGGAGACAATGCTGATAAGTGTGTCCATGAAGAGATGAGATGAGACTCATTTCCCTGTGTTATGTCATGAGGCCATCTGTCCATTTCAGTCATCAGTGTGTGTGTGTGTGTGTGTGTGTGTTATTTTGTTTATCCTAATGTGAATCAAGTATCTCATTCATATCCCTTCACATGTATTATTATATGTATTAGCTATGTATAAGTGTTAGTCATCTGTCCAATGCCGAATAATATATATATATATATATATATATATATATATATATATATATATATATATATATATATATATATATGTGTGTGTGTGTGTGTGTGTGTGTGTGTGTAATTCACCACGGCCTGGTGACGAGTTGGACTCGCTTTCGCCAGCAGGTACTCTCCCGACGAGAGCAAGTGCTCATTATCGTCGATCTCTGGGTACTGCCAGGACCTCCCACACCACACACCCCATCCACCTTGCTCAAGGGGGGACAGTAACCACTCCTAAGCAACCGAAAGAATCCGGCCTGAGCGGGACTTGAACCGCCGCCTGTTTGGCCGTTAAGCCTCGCAGAGCAGCGCTCTAACGATTGAGCCACCGGAGCGGTGTGTGTGTGTGTGTGTGTGTGTGTGTGTGTGTGTGTGTGAATAAATATCTCAATCATATAAGTTCATATGTACAGTTTTATGTATTAGTATGTATATGTATTGGTCGCGGCGCCCGTGCCTAAGGTGTGCACCATTGAGCTCTGGCAACCTGGCGCCACACGGCGTGTATGATTTCGTGGTTAATATATGACAGCCCACACACAGTTGTCTAATAGTCACCTGTCCATTTTATTCATTAATGCGTATGTGTATATACGTATGTGATATGTTGTTTTGTGAGCCTAATTCTTCACAGGTGAATCAAATATTTCAGTCATGTCAGTTCACATGTATAGTTGTGTGTATAAGTAAGTTTACACACACACGTCTGCCTGATCCGCCTCTGTTTTTGTGTATACGTCACCTATTTTTCCTTCGGTGTGTTAATGTAAAATAGTCCGCGCTCAACATTATTATCGTCATTTTCAACTCCAGTCGTATTTATTTCTTATTTATCCACATGCGTGAGTGTAATATTAGTATAGATGTACAAATGTCTTCTCCATCGAGCTGCTTCTGTTCCCTTGTCGACGCCACCAATCATTGTCTTTCCGTCTGTATTTCAAACTGTCATGCGCTCAAGCAAGGTCTTGTGCTCAACATCATCGTCCTTCTCACCCGTCGTTGTAGTGAACTGACGACGCAAATATAAACACCTTTGTATGCCGTTGTTTGTTAATACCTCCCTCGCGTGACACTGATAGGGGGATGGGAGGGGGACAAAGGGGGGGAGGGGGCAGCATATTAAAAAAATATCGAATAACCGACTTGCTAGTTAACGCTCATTTTTGTACATTTTTCTTTTTTTTACTTGTCAGCCGGTAGGCTTTCTTGAGGGGCCTGGATGGTAGTCGGCCCCAGCCCGTTACGGCGCCATCTTTTCTTGGTTCATGCTGCCCCCCGGGGCTCGTTCTTGATTCACCTGGACGGCTTGACGGCTTCCTTTAGAGTCCGGGTTGACGGGTGATCTTCAGGACAGCATGTGGGTAGTCTTAAGCCACTCGGCGGTGACTGAAAAATCCCAGGTGGTAGCGGCGGATTCGAACCCGCGTCGCCCATCACGCGGTGAATTCGGGGCCCGCACGATAACCACTCAGCCACCGCCTACTGTCATTTTTGTTGAGACCCATGGAGGGATTTCACGAAAACTAGAAGAGACAGTGACAGCAATGTAAGGAGAATGAAAAAGATGTGGGGGACAAAAACAACATCAATAACAATATCAAAAACAACATATGAGTTAACAGATGGCCGTTGTGTTTCGATTGGTGTTAGAGACTTGTATTATTGCGATGCAGTAAGACGACGGGGGGGACTTTTTTCTTAACAGTAAATGGAAAAAAGAATGTCAGGATATCGAGTATGTGAGAAACTATATTGTCCGACCTCTGCGTGTAACGGAACACACGAAAAATTAATTCAGACAAGGAATGGATTTCAAAGGAGCTGGGGATGGAACACGGGACCAGCGAGATGGGAAAATCATTCCTTAACCAGTCGGCCAAAGATGTACCACAATAGCAGAGTGATTTATGAGGGGCTCGGCCATCACGCGGGTCTTGGCATTACAAAACGTGTGAACTCCAAAGTTTGGGATGAAGCCGGCGGCGAGGGAGACAAGGCCCGTACTCTCAGATGTTTTCGACTCTCACAACAAACATTTCAAGTCTGCAAAGGAGATTGGTCGGGTTGTCAGGAATGCTATTCACATTCATGGTAGGCGGTGGCCGAAGTGATAGCGTACTGGACCCACATTCGCCGCGTGATGGACGACGCGGGTTCGAATCCTCACGCTACCACTCGGATTTTTCAGTCACCGCCGAGTGGCTTAAAACTACCCACGTGTTGTCCTGAAGACCACCCATCAACCCGGACTCAAGAGGAAGCCGTCCAAGCGAATCAAGAACGAGTTCCGGGGGGCAGCATGAGCCAATGCAAGATGGCGCCACTATAAACACTCGCCTGCGCCAGAACGGGCTGGGCCGACCATCAGGCCCCACCGGGAAGATGCCTACCGGCGCAATAGGCAACAACGTAAAAAAAAAAAAAAAAAAAAAAAAAAAAGTCTTGTCAAACTATCACATAGGTTCCTGATCAACAGTCAGATCTTCCCAGGAGCAAACTATGTATAACGTCAACGGCAACAGAACAGAACAGGTGGGGAATAATAGAGAAAACGAGAGATTTCATGAGATACTGAAACATTTAAAATTTTCGTGTGTTTCTCCACCACCACGGCCTGATCACGAGCTGGACTCGCAATCGCCATCAAGTACCCTTCCGATTAAAGGAACTGAAAGGCGCATTAGTCGATCTGTGGGTACTGCCAGGACCTCACACACCACACACCCCGTCCCGGCCCCTTGCTCAAGGGAAGACAGTAACCACTCCTCGTCGGCGAAAAAAAAAACAGCCCGAGCGGGGCTCACTGTCAAGCCGTAAAGCCAGGCAGCGCAGTGCTCTAACCGAGTGAGCTACCGGAGCGGTGTGTGTGTGTGTGTGTGTGTGTGTGTGTGTGTGTGTGTGTGTGTGTGTGTGTGTGAACATAAGAACATAAGAACGTAGGAGTCTACAAGAGGCCGGTAGGCCTGTACTAGGCAGCTCCTTTGACCCTAAGCTCCCGTGTATCTAACCCCACCTAATATCGCTGTCCATAAATTTATCTAGTCTATTTTTGAATGTGACAATTGTATTGGCACTCACCACATGACTGCTAAGCCCATTCCACTCATCCACCACCCTTTTAGTAAACCAATTTTTGCCTATGTCCCTGTTGAATCTGAATTTATCCAGTTTAAACCCATTACTTCGTGTCCTACTCGGTTCTCTTACCAACAAAACCTTATGAATGTCTCCCTTATTAAAGCCCTTCATCAGATTAAAGCCCTCCATCAATTAAAGCCCTTCATCTGTGTGTGTGTGTGTGTGTGTGTGTGTGTGTGTGTATATATATATATATATATATATATATATATATATATATATATATATATATATATATATATATATATATATATATATATATATATATATATATTACAATAAAAGAAGCAGTTCAAGGGAAAAAAAAAAAAATAATGAAAAAAAGCCCGCTACTCACTGCTCCTACAAAAGAGTCAAGAGGAGTGGCCGAAAGATAGGTCAGTTTTGGGAGGAGGTGTCCTGATACCCTCCTCTTGAAAGAGTTCAAGTTGTTGGCAGGAGGAAGTACAGATGAAGGAAGATTGTTCCAGCGTTTGGCAGCGTGAGGGATGAAAGAGCGAAAATGCTGGTTTAACTTGTGCGTAAGGGATTTGTACAGTAAAGGGATGAGCTTGAGTAGAAAGTCGTGTGCGGTGAGGACGCGGGGGGGGGGGGGGCGGGGGGATTAAGAGGTAGAAGACTATCAGTAAGAGGAGGAGAGCTGATGAGGCGAAGAGCCTTACGGCCATAGTGTTAGTCTTCCCCATTCCCTACCCGTCCCCATCCCCATACGCGGGACTGGGGTATGGACAAGCCGCCCCGTCACCTTCCCATCCCCGGGACAGATATGAGGGACCAATCCGCACGTCATAATAATGTTGGCAGCACTTCCAAATCAATAATTACAGAAAACAAAATAAATAATGCATTTTTTACACAACATTGTATTCATATACATTATATATCATAAAACAAAACAATAGCGTTGTTGATCTACAAGTAAATAACAGGTAACGCGGGTAAGTTAATTTATGAGACAGGTTGGTATCCATGACTCGTCACACACCTGGGCAGCCACACCGGGGTTACCAGGTCGTGTCATTTATGGCATTTTTGTCTTAAATCAAGGTGGTCGTCAAGAAATGCCCTTTTTTTATGGTATATGTTAAGTATTCTCATAATAATGCCATATTTAGTCATCAATCTGTCATCTTTTGCCATTCTTGCGGACAATTATGAAGGAATCTTCAGGAATAACTGTACGTTTACAATCAAATGGAAACACCAGAGTCTTTACAAACTAAAAAATATATATTAACTTTAGCAAAGTTTGCGATATAATATCAGTCATACAAATATTCTTATGCTTTTCAATGTATGTCCTTCTATAATAACAAACAGAACACTATTTACTCATGAAATATACGAAGGAAAAGCCGAAGATGTCCTGCTCTCTATCCCACGGAGTCAACACTTTTCCCACCCCATCCGCACCCTCACGGGGTAGTGTAAAACAACCCCAACCACATGGGGACGCTTTACACTACGGTTTATGGCTACGGGTAAGGGATGGGGATGG
>NC_066567.1:2039474-2044474 GCF_024679095.1 Eriocheir sinensis | reverse complement strand
AAAACAATTTGGATTTGTCCACATTCAAAAAATCATTTAGTATTTTGAAACATTCGATCAGTTTTCCTCGGAGGGAACGTTTCTCTTGGGAGAGCATCTAAAAGTTTTCCTCGGAGGGAACATTTCTCTTGGGAGAGCAGCTAAAAGTTTTCCTCGGAGGGAACGTTTCTCTTGGGAGAGCAGCTAAAAGTTTTCCTCGGAGGGAACGTTTCTCTTGGGAGAGCAGCTAAAAGGATGGGAGCCTTTCATCGCAGGGTTTGTTGCGCATCGAAGAGATCATCTTTGTTGCCCTACGTTATACACCTGATTTTACAATGTCCTTTGCATGATAGGGAGACCAAAACTGTACCGCTCACTCTAAATGAAATCTGACTGAATTATTGTACACTGAAAGTATTACATCTTTATTCTTGTTCGCTTTGTTTGCTGCGGCAATGCACTACTCTTAGAATCTGAAGTTTCACGCTATATTGACACCCACTCTGGGTGTCCACTCAGAAAGTCCTGCTGCGCCAGAAGACCGTGGAGGCAGGTAGGGAGGAGGTCAAACACCGTGAGAGAACGTTTATTTCCTTATAGCTGAACACTGTCTCAACACTGACAGACTCTGACTGACCGACTCGCCTGTATAATTATATACATCTCCCGTATATACACATGAGACTACATCAACAGAAATCCACTCTAGAACACACAGTGAAATAGATTAAAGACATTAACATCGTTAGACGAAAGAAAATGGTGGCACCGACAGTTTTTAGAAACCAGAGTACACTCGTAGAAACGTCCGGCATCAGCTCGCCTTACGTCAAGGCATAACAATACATTTTATTTTGTAATTTTTTCTCATGTAAGTGATCCAAGTAAACCCCCTTAAATTGTATTGAATTGTAATGCCAGGAAAGTTAAGCCCGTTGTACAATAGTTAAACCACATAATTATGTATCTTAAGGAGGGAGTACATCTTTTAACAACAACAATCCCCCTCCCCTCTTCCCCTTCAAACCGTTGAGGGTTGATCCTGGGAATGAGTGTCCCGCTCCCGCTGCATTTTTTACTTAGTCTTTATGAGCAAATCAAATTCGTTTAAACTTTCAGGAGTATGCAGTGGCAGTCTGAAATTGGTTTGAAGTGCTTGGTACTTTGGAGAACCCTGGAGAGTTGTGAGATACCTTTAAACATTAAACTTTCAAAGCTGCTGAGGAGTGCACTGGAGAGCGCCCAAGATCTAGGAGTGGCGTTGCCTCGACACTGGAGCATTTTTTTTTTTACATCAAAGGACACGGCTCAAAGGCAATAAAAAGAGTACAAAAAAAGCCCGCTTCTCGCCGCTCCCATAAAAGATAAAAGTAAAGAGTAGCCAAAAGAGAGGTCAATTTCGGGTGGCGAGATGTCTTGAAAGAGGTCAAGTCATAGGCAGGAGGAAGTATAGACAAAGGAAGGCTGTTCCAGAGTTTACCAGTGAAGGGGATGAAAGAATGGAGATACTGGTTAACTCTTGCATAAGGGGTTTGGTTGGACAGTATAGGGATTCTCGTTGAGAATGGGGAATATATGAATAAAATGTTGAACAACTATTTCCTCACAGTTTTCACACAGGAAAATCTAACAACCATTTTGGAGAGAGTTCAGATATACGAGGAAGAAGATAACGACAACTTGAGTGATGTGACCATCACCAGGCAGCTAGTCCAGGGTGAGATTGGTAGGTTGTAGAAAAACAAATCGCCAGGGCCTGACGAAATGTTCCCGCGTGTCTTGAAAGAACGCAAGGAGGCCCTCCGTGGCCCACTTACCGATATCTTTAAGATGTCGGTAAATTCTGGGAACGTGTCCAGCCAACGGAAAGTGGCTAATGTGACGGAGATTTTCGAAGAGGAAAACAAGTCAGCCACCTCAAATTATCGCCCAATTAGCTTAACATCAGTTGTAGACAAGATGTTGGAGTCGATTATAGCTAGGAGCATTCGGGACCATCTAGGGAAGCACAGTCTAATTCACGACTCACAGCATGGGTTCACGAAAGGTAGGTCTTGTCTTACTGATCTGTTGTCCTTCTACACTTACGTAATCGAGGCAGTTGACAGAGATGAAAGCTATGACATACTATATCTAGATTTCAGTAAAGCGTTCGACAAAGTCCCTCATCACCAGCTATTACTAATATTACAGGCTCACGGCGTCGATGGGAAAGTCTTGAACTGGATCAGGGCGTGGCTTAGTGGTAGAAAGCAGAGTGCTAATTAGTGGTAAAAAAAACTGAATGGGGCAGTGTTACGAGTGGAGTCCCGCAGGGGTCGGTGCTGGGTCCGCTGCTTTTTATCATTTACATCAATGACTTGGACACAGGGATTAGTAGTGATGTCATTTAGTTCGCAGGTGATACCAAGATCGGTAGAGTAATCCAGTCAGACCAGGACGCTAGCGTTCTCCAGGATGAGCTTGACAGACTATATGATTGGGCGGGTGGCAGATGGAATTAAATGTCAGGAAGTGTAGTATTTTGAGTGTAGGTAGGAGTAACCCCTCACATAATTACTCCTTAAATGACACTCCTCGAAGCAGGTCTGGATGTGAGAGGGACTTAGGAGTCTTAGTGAGCATTGACCTTCGTCCAAGGGCCCAATGCATTCAGGCTTAGAATCGTACAAACAGGGTACTGGGTTTCATCTCGAGAAGCGTAAGCAATAGCAGCGCTGAGGTCATCCTCAAACTTTACTTAGCCCTAGTTAGACCTCACCTTGATTAATCGGTCCAGTTCAGGTCACCCTACTATAGAAAGGATATCAAGATGTTAGAATCTGTGCAGAGAAGGATGACAAAAATGATACAAGGTGTGAGAAACTTGCCTCATGAGGATAGACTTAAGCATTTAAATTTACACTCTCTGGAAAGACGAAGGTTGCGAGGAGACCCTATCGAAGTCTATAAATGGATGGAGGGCTTTAATAAAGGGAATGTCAATTGGGTTTTGGTGGTAAAAGAGCCAGGTAGGACACGTAGCAATGGTTTTAAGTTAGACAAATTCAGATTCAGCAAAGACATCGGCAAGAAATTGGTTCACCGATAGAGTGGTGGACGAATGGCATAGGCTTGGCAGTCATGTTGTGGGTGCCAATACCATAGATACATTCAAGAAGAGGTTAGACAAATTCATTGATAGTGAGGTAAGGTTGTAACAGTCACCGCTTAAAGCCGTGCGCTCTTCCTCCCCGGTGACTAAGAAAATGGAGTGCGCAACACAGACTTTATTTTGTTATCGTTGCTGTGTCTCGTCGCTGTGTCGTCTCCCTGTCTGTCGTGTCGCGTCTTCATTGTTAACTCTTCTCGTTACTCGTTTATCTTCTACTGTCTGTCCTCGTCCTGCTATACACTTCTTCTACAAGCTCGGCCTATGTATGTGGATCTATGTGGCGGGAGTGGCTGGGCCTTCTGTACCTACGTGTAGATTGTGCATAAGTGTGCCGTGCACACGCATATATAATCATTAAGCTGTCATCTATTTGAGTGTATAATTATGTATCTCGATTTTGTTCTCGTTCGTTTACTTGTCCTGTTCTTTATATATGCCGATGTGCGAAACAAAATTATTATTATTATTATTATTATTATTATTATTATTATTATTATTAATCGCTGGTGACACCTGCCAAGAATGAATATACCACATTCTTTAAGAAAATGTCTTTACTTTTCCGCTAATATCTCATGGTGCCAATTGTCGTATTGGAAATGTGAAGGACACACACACACACACACACACACACGAACCGCACACACACACATAAAAAAAAATAAAAAAAAAAACGGGCGGAGTGGAGATGGATGGGCAGTCTCCTAAATCCGTGCCCCATGTCCAGTCAAACTGTGCGGGGGTGTCAGTCTGGGGTTGTGTCGCCTCCTGGTTGTATGTGGGTTGGATGTGAGGTTGTACTCGTACACAAAGATCCGTCACTTGAACCCCAAACTTATTCGAGGAGGATACTGGCCGGCGATCGCGACTCCAGCGTGTGATCAGACCATGGTGAATGAATGACACTGCCCCGCCCCATTGGTGAGCCCGGCACCGTAAGGAAGGGGGCGGGACCGGACTCTGGGCATGGATGGGTCCACTCCACTCGTCCAGCCACCGTCACTCAGTATTCCAGCAGCATCCAGCCGGTATGACTGCCCCCCTATCCTGCTCCTGCCTCGCCCACAGCTCCTGTTCGCCACCCCATGAGGAAAGCAGTGCAGGAAGTAACATCTTGCCCTTAAGAACACCACGATATCCCCTTCAAGGCGTCGTCAGGGTATGGCACGACGGTCTCAAGAAGCGTTCCCCTGATCGTCCTCTTCTGTGCCATTTGCTAGTGTTGGTCTCCCTCCATCTCGTCCTTCTTCCCGCCGCTGCAGCTACGGAGGGTATGTGTGTGTGTGTGTGTGTGTGTGTGTGTGTGTGTGTGTGTGTGTGTTAGAAATTCATTTTTTTTCTTTTTCCTCGCTATTTACACAAGATTTTTGGGGTTTTCTTCTTCTTCACTTCTTATTCCTTATGTTTGTATCGTCTCAAAATGCAAGGGTCTCTCTCTCTCTCTCTCTCTCTCTCTCTCTCTCTCTCTCTCTCTCTCTCTCTCTCTCTCTCTCTCTCTCTCTCTCTCTCTCTCTCTCACATGGAAGATCGTAGGTATATCTGATCCGTAAAAATAAACCCGAAACATTCTTTTATCGAATTTCACAGACAAACTGAAAAACACGCAAAAAATAAATATTTAAATAACGAAACGAATAAAAAAATAAAATACAGAAACGGCTACTTAAATACGCGTAACCTTCCTCTCTCGACGTCACTTCCAACGAAAACTTTGCCAAAGAGTTGCGATTTTTATGTAACGCCAAATCACAATTCAGCGGCTTGAGTGGACGGGCAGGCTGGCTGGATCACTGCCTGGCGCGATCTTGAAAATCCGAATGTAAGTTTGTTTATCCAGTCAACCATCGCCTAAGAAAACTGGTTAAGG